>NW_008794155.1:1951655-1965519 GCF_000699145.1 Aptenodytes forsteri | reverse complement strand
CCCCCCCCCCCCCCCCCCCCCCCCCCCCCCCCCCATACCAGATCTGTAGGAAAGAATCTAGAAAATTAGACCAACAGTGGCATGGCACTGTAAATAAGGTCAACTCAAGGTTTGTACTTGAAATAAATATGACATGACCCTGCCACTTCCTCCTCCTAAGCTTTGGTGAAGACAGTCTACAATACTGTACCCTGTTCTGAGCACGGCTCTTAAAGAATGTGAATCAACTACAGGAATGCAAGAGGAAATCAGCAAGTGTTGTAAAAGGTCTAGAAAGTATGGCCTGCAAGGAAAGCATGAACAAACTGGAATTGCTTAATTTAAAAACCAATGGAATAAGATGATGAGTGGAAGCACATAAAATTCTCCAAAGACATAAAAGGCTGATGAATTGAAAATGGGAAAAATCTTGGTTTTGCTGTATAAATAACAAGTAGGCCAAGGATTAAAGGCTTAAACTGGAGCAGGAAGACTCAGAAAGACTAGGAAAAAAAAATCTTAAGGAGAGTGAGGCTCTGAAACATCTCACCCCTGGGAAACTTGGAGTTCACCACTGAAGGTGTCTTGAAGGTCTTTGAAAGCAGATAAACAGCAGCAGTATTAGATAGCCTTTGATCTTCCTTCCAACCTTATCATTCAATGACTGTATAAAATGAGCTATATTATAGTGAATTAGAATTTTCAGCCTGGATAGAATCAATTTTATTTAAGGTTATGCTTCCATCACTGTATAAAACAAAAATTTGATGTTGTTTTCCCACTTGATTCCTCTTCTGGAAATTGAGAGCAAGTACTTTTTATTTTACCAATTGCTTAAGAGTATTTTCATAAAATCTCACCTTAACTCAATTCAATGTAATGATTATTGATTCCATTCTTTAAAGCTGTTTTTAAAGAAAAGTAATTGATAATTTATTAGAGGAAAATCATACATTTCTGTACCTTCTGATTTCATGACTGCACCAAGCTTTTTTATCATATAGGTAAGTGTATAAAATATATGATACAAACATAAAGCATGAACTGCATTAACAGTTGTAAGAAAAAATTCTGATAGAAGAAAACTGCCTAAACAACACACTCAGAAAAGGCTGTATAGAAAGAATAATGCTTCACCTTTTCCAGTGGTTTTAATTTAAAATTCTTTCTTGGAAAAAATGCTAACTGAAGCTTACTGTAACAACAGTAGCACAGCGAGCAACCTACACTGTGCTTTTATGAAATATACCTCAAAGGAAAATGATTTCTTTGTAAAGAGTCCGAAAAAAAACTTTGACATTGCTCAGAGAGGGTTGGACCATCCTTCCTGCCGCGCCCCCACCATTTCAGTATTGAAAGCTCTCTGGAAATTATAACAAAATTGAATTTAAACCCAGCTAAAACAGATCAAACGTACAGACACATCACCCTCTTTTCCAAATATATATATATATCTAGTAATATAACAGAGCACCCACAGCTTCGAAAAGGTTGACAGTCATTTTTTAACTACATCTATAATATGCTAAGTGTTTCTGAGTTCATCTAACTTTTATTACGCCAAATTCTGAAAGGCTGAACATAAACATGAAATTTAAATATCTTTCAAGAACAGGTTTTTTTCTGTATGCTTATTATCATCTATAAAAGCGCAAATGCAATATATCAGCACAACTTATTTTGTAATGTGTTCCAAGAGAAACTAGGAAGAAAAGTACAAAAACATGTAATTTATATTGACTTTCTATCTGAATAATGGAGCTCTGTAGCATACTTTTAGTTCAATCAATACAAATTCAAACGTGAATAAAACATTTAGTCTTTGGGAAGTCAGTAATGTAACAGTACACATGCCAGAACAGCAAAAAGCAAACTAGATGAAAACAAGAGATATGGAAAGTGAAGAAACTCTGAAGGAGAAAAAACACAACAGAAGGAGAAAAAACACAACACTTAAAATCCTCAAAAATGAAGAGAACATAAGCAGAAATAAGGAAAAACAGGGGAAACTAAGAGAAAGACATTGAAAGAGAAACTAAAAAGAACTGCTTTATTCAAGCAATTTATTTCTATATAATTATTATTCCGTAACTCATTATATTTCTCTGGTAACTCATTAGATTCCTCTGACAAACACTATTTGATTCTGATATGCCGTTAAAAAAAAATCATCATATACATTACTGCATTTTCAGCATTCATATTCCCATTAGATTTCTGATGGACACTCAAGTAAACGTTTTTACAATATTTTGAAAAAGTGAAATGCCGCATACTAACTTTACATGTTATTGCTGTGTGCTAGTGAAATGTTTGACTGTATATAGGAAAGTGCTATTTTAGATAGCAAAAAAATGCAGCTGAGGGCAAGGTAATAATTTTCCTCTGAGTAATTTTTTTCTCCTGGAAAAAGGATTATTAGTTACTGCTTTAATATAATACACATTTACTCCCGGTTAAAGGCATTTGAAGTTACTATGGGTATTCTAAGAATTACTTTATACCAACTGGTATTATTGAAGAAGTAGTTTGGCATTTGGGGGACTGTTTATCTTCGCAAGATCACTGAACTCTACTTGTAATAGTACTATATGAAACCTTTTAAAATTTATTTTATGTTCATTTAAGATCTCATGCACAGAGACATAAATGGTATGGACATTTTGAGGCTAACAGATTCACAAATGAGACCAAAATTGTGCTCACTTTACTAAAATGCTCTTCACACAGTCAACAACTACAGTATCAGAGGATCTGTCCTTCAGAGTATTTATCATGCCTTTCAAATGAAATAAACTGAAAGGAGCCAAGATTATTAGTGACTATAAAAGCATATGTCATATTTAACATGGAATAATTTTATTGCAGCTTTGATGACATTAGGATAGTATCTTTACGGTTTGTAAAGAAAGGTATCATTTTTCTTTATACCAGCTGACATCACCGGTCTCAGATCATATATTTAATATTACATTCTTTGAGAAAATCTGTGAAAAAGCAATTTGTAACTTCAGATTCTCACCAACATCAGTAAACATTAAGCAGAAATATCTCATGGGCTTAAGAAAAACTGCAAAACCATGGTCTCACTTTTCTTTTCAGCACAAGTGAGTGTATTTCACTTTGCGGTTTTTTCCCTTACCTTCCAAATACTGGTCATTTCTATTTGCTTTAATTTAAAGTTTGTTTCAAGCTTTCCTCCACCAAGTTACTGTCTTAAACGCTTTTAATCCTTTCATTTCTGTAATCCAGTAAGAATGCACTTTTTGAATTATTGGAAATGTCCATAATAAAACAAATCTGATTGATTAAAAGTCAACGAGACTAAGACTAAAGCAGTGTCATAAAATAAGAATTTTAACAGCAATAAAGTTCACATATACAGAGCCACAGTAATATGCCAGTGAAGCATGATTTGAGAGTCTATCAGCATAGCTCAGTAACATCTGAACAACATATGTTCCTGATCTCATACTGGAGTCCCATTTACGTATGATAGTAACAATTATGGAGACACAAAGATTTAATTTGGAGATAATTCTGGAAATTGTAATAACAGTTATTCTGGCCTGATGAATGTAAACCACATTCTTAATGAATTTAAAAAATAGCTCAAAGGCAAGACGTGTAATTTACGAGAACATCCATGACATAAAACTAAATTTTAATTTGTTTTGGCAAAGAGAAACATTATTTTTATCACATGCAATAGATATTTTGGCCATAAGTAAATTATGGGCTTCGTTACTACTGTAACAAGGTTCTAAAATGTTTTGTTAATTAGCTCAAACATTGTCAAAGCAGAAGGATTAGAATTTGCCTTTTCTGAAATATGGACCATTAAGTTGGCTGCTAGCTACTAAATTATTTCAGGTGACTAGCAATTGGAAACTTGGGCTTTTATTTCTAGCTCACTGATTCACAATTTTTTCATGTGATTCATCTGAGGAAATGCTGAGTATCTGGAATAAATCAGGAATATCTTAATCATGATATCTATTGAATTATGAAATACCCAAATAAATGATAGACGGTTTGGGAGATATTTCTACTCAGAAATGGTAAGGTACTATCAAAGAATAAAGATAATAAGGAATAAAAGTATCAAAGAATCCTAAACTGAAATTTTGAAAATCTAGACAATCAATGCTATTTTAAACTCCCTACAGGGGGGTAAAGATGTGATGACAGTTTATATTGCACATACGTGTTTGTATTTCACACACATACTCACACTGCACTTGAAAAAGACACCCCTAACATAGTTTCTAAATCATGCTTCAGTACATGTCAATAGTGAACAATGAGGGGAATGCATTCCCCTCTCCCGTTTTGGCTTAGGGTGGTTTCCTTCTTGATTAGTGAGCTGAACGGGCTTACTGATGTCAAAAAGCAAGAACCAGAATGTTGTAGGTGAAAAAATAGCTTAAAGTGTGAACGCTAACAGGCAGCAGATAATTGACTATGTGTGTGTGCGTGCACGTTCAAAATTAAACTTCTGAACCTTCAACTAATACTGATCAATATCATGATGTCATAGATTGATCCATTTTTTCAAAATACATAGTAAATCCCCCATATTCTATATATATACACACACACTTACATATATATATCCCCTGCATATTCAATATACATGAAAAACTGTGTAAAACTTCAAATTACTTAGAAATTATTTGGTATTAACACTCTTAGAAGGTCTTATAAGCAATGAACTAATATTGCGATACCCCTTCATCCTGCATTAAAGAAAAGGGACAGCTTTAATGAGTTCTTCAGATTGCTATCAGCCCCACATTTGGATAATCCAAGCCTGTATTTCTTATTTAAAAAAAGGAAATAACCTCTCACTAAATGGACATAACAGCTATTAACGACTGGAATATTGAAAATACACGGAATTTCAACTTACCAGTACTAACGCAATTTTCTCCATCCTTACTGAGCTTCCAGCCTTCATAACATGAGCACTTGACAGTATTTTTATGCTGTTCACATACTTGACTACACTTAAGGTGCTTGGTACAGTAATCCATAATCTCACAAGTTTTGTTGTCTATACTAAGACTGAATCCTGCAGGGCAGGAACATACAATTCTTCCTCCAGGAACCACGGAACATTGATGGCTACATCCACCATTGTTAAGTGAACATTCATCTGAAATAACATGGAAAAAAAAAAAATATTAAGGACCACAAGGGCTGTCAGTTATACTGAATATTCTTAAAGTCACCAGGTCAACTAAAACACAGAAAAGGCCCCTAAGAAGCGCAAACTGGATTTTACATTTGTTAAACAGCTTTCTATATTTATTTTTAAAATTATCTAATTTGCAAGTATTCAGCATGGCAGCTTTACGGCAATCTTTCAGGATTTTAGAATGGCAGATGTACAACGTATATACATTTTTACAAACCTTCATGCATATTATTTCATTCACTTAAGAATTAAAGAGTGTCCATACAGAGTCAGTCCAAAGACCATTATGGGTCAACCGCCTTCAATGGTGACCAAAAGCTGACGTACAAAGAAATAAGCATACTTTCCCAAATACTTTCCTTGCCTCCAGCCACTTGAGCTTGCGGGGAGAAGGCTCCAACTCTTAGTCCTATGTATCTATATCCCAAGCAACTTGTCAAAGAAACACGTATAAATAAGATTTAAAAATCAGGATTTCTTTCTCCTCCTTTTCCAATAACAGCTACTAGAGAATACTACTTCTGCATTCTCTGTGTCAGTGCTCTCACACTATATTCTGCAGATAACTGATTATTTGTAAAGCTCTGCTAAATGGATTGAAGGTGATTTGTGAAACCTTGAAAGCATCTGAATTAAAAGCAGGATAATTGTGTCTGTGAGAAATTCTGTGACCTCTGAAGGAAAAAAGCACAGAACTACTCCTTACCTCACAGTACTACTGAAATCCAGGGAATCAACGGGAGGGCCAAACTGGTCCGTTGTTACACTGGAAACTAGGTTTCACTTTTATTTTTAATCTATTTGCATCTTTTAGTTATTTTGTTTGATTCTAACAAGTCTCTGAAAGCCTTGCTCACTTGTGATAAGATGTGTAAAACACAACAGTTTTCTACAGGAGAATTATTTCCTTCCCACTTAAAAAAAAAAAAGCCCTTCTTGCAACAGTCCTTGTTCAGATTTGTGGGGCTTTTTTATCATGACAAAAAAGGATCAAGCTCCTTTAACATGCAAATGTGTTGCTCCTCATCCCATATTTGTCCTTCAGTTTATGCTTAGGTATGTTTTAAAACTAAGTAATTAACAACTGCTGAAATACTTGTTGACTAATAACACACCGTCTAAAAGTTGTAACAACTGTTAAAAACCAAGCTTGGCCCTACACAGTATCCAACAGGATATAGGTGTCATAATGGGCTACTACTAGTAGGAAGATAATTGTCCAAACACAGAAATAGCATAGAAAATATCTAAATGACTTTAGGCTATAATTTTTTTCACCTGGAGTCTAGACAGCGTGGGATTCATATGTAGCTCTCAGAGGATTTAGGTCTACAACGTAATCTTAACATATTCCAGAGGAACACTGAATTTAAGATATCCTCTCACAGTCCAGTCTGCAGACCAACAGAGCAGGACAGCGTAAAGATCTCTCTGCCATATCCCGTGGCAGCTGTTCCCCGGCCAGTGAACTCTGCCTCCTACGCTAAGCAATTCAGGTGACTCAGCACAGCCCAGTGCAGGCTCTCCTAGTAGAGATAGATCCTAGAGGGTGAAAATGCTTGTAAACATCTCCAAATGCATTGTAACAAAACACTGGAGATGACTGTAAAACATTTTTTGCAAAGCAAGGTCAGTGGGGAGAGGCAAATTGTTGATATAATAAAAAAGAATTATAAAATTACCTAATTTTTTCCTACAAACCATGTTTCACTTCTTATCTCTAAACCATTGCTATAGTACAATACCACTGCTACAGATTCTTTTAAAATCTATTCATTTTATCTTTGCATATATTTTATAATAATTCAATTAGGTTATTTGTTATACTTCTGTCAGATTTATCAAATTATTTTTGTGCTTTTCTTACTGAATACAATTTTGCTGAGATAACCCACATTGTCTGACATGCCATGAAACCCTTTCCAACACCACCATCAGGGAGACATGTTAACTCCTCCTAGTCATCCCAATGCATTTCTTTATGAACTCCTACACAGCTACTGATAGGATTCTATCAACTCAAGCTTCTACAGTTTGAGAGAACTGCAAATTAGCTTAAATCCTTTCATATATACCAGAGCCTTTTAAATTGTTTACCTCCAAAAGTATTTTAAGGGGTTAGGAAATGAAAGACTTGCCTAAGGAACTATGTTTTCTCTTATTGGAAGAAAACTAATACTTGAAGCACAAAACCAGTATGATTTAGATTACATAAAAATCCTCACATAGGCCACTGATAAAATTTCAGTAAGATTAACATGAGAACTGCTTTTTCAACAGTAAGTATTGTGACAGACAATATCAAGAATAATCAGGAAAATGTGTCTAAAAAGTACCACAAAGATCGCCTTCATCAGATCCATCAGGACAATCTCTTCTCCCATTGCAGAGCTTCTCAGGCTGTAGGCAGATGGAGGTATCATTAGCACAAGGGTATTTTGGTGGTCCACACATATAGCCCTCGCAATTATCCTCATCAGACTGATCCTCACAATCAATATCGCCATCACATAGCCACGCTTTGCTAATGCATCTCCCTTGGAGAAAAGAGACAATAAACACAGGAAATCAGACTGGAAGCAAACTTCAGTAACATTACACAGAGATATTTTTTTAATTATGCTTTTCTATTAGTAGTACTTTCCTCTTAGGTGAACAGAAAGAAACCAACTTGTACTTATACTCTGAAGCATAATCCGCATCAGTGTTGACAGTCTAATTTTCCAAACAACATCAATCCTAATTATTTCTGTGCTGAACAGAACTGCATACAGGCAGGACACGTCCTCATAATCTGTTAAATATATCAAATTATTCTATAATGTTTTAATTTTTGTTTTTAATTTCTGCTTTTCTTCATCTTTCTTCCTTTATCTTCTACTCCAACAGCCTTCCATAGGAGCAATGTTTCAATATATGACTTTCTATTAGCATGGCTTTGAGAAACAAAAATCCTTCTAGGAAGTATACACAATACATTCCCAGATTACGTCAGATAAATGATCAGCTTTTAGACAAAATAACTACAGCAGATGAAATTTCTTACATGATTTCAGTTTTATCAAACCAGGCTTCAGATAATTTCTTTCACTCCTCAAAAGGGGAAAAAAAAATTCCACTTTTGTGCTGACCATCAACGTTTAGAGGTGCAAGACAGTCTCTTAATTGAGAAAGGGGTTATGATCTTTAAAAAACATGCAGATATTAAATTAGAATCACCCAAGCCAGGGATTTTAATAGGTGAAAAATAGCCAAGATTGTGAATGCTACCACTTAACAGGTGTGCATGAGTGTGTGCTCCTGTCCCAAACTATTCTTCAGTTCTCAAGCATAAACTTGTGACTTGCTAGCTACAACCACTAGGGGCTAGCTGTAAATTTTGATAACACCTGGACTGAACACAAGTGGCATATACTTTATTCTCCAATTAATAAAGAGACAACGTCTCTGATGAGTCACCATCCCTGGAGGCATTTAAAAGACATGTAGATGTGGCGCTTAGGGACATGGTTTAGTGGTGGACTTGGCAGTGTTAGGTTTACGGTTGGACTCGATCTTAAAGGTCTTTTCCAACCTAAATGATTCCATGATTCTACTCTATGATTCTAACAGGTGGAACCACAGGTTAGGAAGCTGATCTTGCACTGTGTTTCTGCATAGAAACTATTTAGGTAGAGAAAATCAGGCTGGAATGGGAAGGAAGATCCAGGAAACGTGTGGATCCATTGACAGCAATGCTCGTGGATGCCCAGGGACTGGCTGGTTACGCCCGAGACTGGTAACTGCAAACTGTTGCATGAACTGACACTACTTTCTGCCCAACCTTCCCAGTTTAGCAGCAATCTTCCCAATAGTAAATTGAGACTGATTATGACTTTGGGGGGGTGAAGTAAGCGAGTGAACATGTGAAATAATCAACTCTAATCTCCTTGGTTCTTTAATACACATCAGTGCCAAATTCACTACAGGCTGTCTTTTACTCTGTATTGCCCATGGCATGGTTCAATATAAAACCACCTCAAAATAGATTCCACACAATGTAGCAACTGTCCCTAACTGTAACTCTACTGTTTGCCATAATACAGTTTCCTTTAAAGGAAATATTTGTTTAAGATTAGCGTAATGCTTTTCGTTTGATATTTTAGTCTTCTTTTAACGGGAAGGGTGCCATCGTCCTCACAGAATGGCAATGGGATAAAATACAGTGAAACAAGAACAATGAAAAAAAAAAAATGTTTCTGTAGCATCTCATGAGGCAAATGTGAGACCGCTTTCACTTTTGTTGAAGAAAAGCAAGAAGTGAAATTCAGGATCATACTACAGTGAGTGTAGTTTCAAACAACAGAACATAAATTTACCAGTGTAAAATCACCTGGAAAACTTAAACAGGGAGTGGTGTCAATTAGAATGAAAAGCTTTCACCATTTTCTATAACGGTCAAAGTCCCAAATATCCTAGACTGAAAAGACAGAATTGCACAGACACAAGAAAACAAAGTTGTAAGCGTATGTATGCAGTTTATCCTTACATGCAATCGCAAGTGTTTCAAAAAAGTGTTCGTATTCATCGTTAACCTGAAATGACCATTGATTTTATACATTATTATAACATAGCAGTAGAATGAAAGCTAATGAAAAACGACGTCAAGCAAACTAACCAGATCCCAGAGTAAATTGATGTTGCTTCCAGTAGAGCTCCTAATCTGTTTTTTAATCTTTTATACACAGAAGTGTTTAGAGAGCAAATCAGTTTTCCTGCCTTTCTCTTACATTAATGAAGATATATTTTATAATAAAAGATTCGCCTTCCACTATGATAGCTATGACATGTTCTTAAGTGGAATATACTTACAAGGAATTAATCTTTGCCAAAATTGCAAAGAGATGGACTTAATGAAGTATTACGACTGTCTTGAAATCATGACTTAAAATTCACTGAAGTATTTTTGCTTTATTGCCTCTTATTGAAATTCACGTTTTTGGTTTCCAGGAACCTTTCTAGTAAAATTCCATCACAAATTAATTAACTCAATGAATATATCTGTTCTTTTGCATAGCTCTTTTGTGTAACACAGAAGAAGTACGTGTAAAGTAGTGAATCAGAAGTTCTGAAGCAACAAGTATGTGGGAAAGACGGATCCAAATGCTTCTCCAACATTTTCTATTTCCTACAAATACTAGCAAGTACAACAGAATTAACTTTTTCTATACTGTTCAGTCTTTGTTGGGATACTGAGCCCAGGAGATTTTTTTTGACTGATTATATATTCAACTGTAGGAAAACTACTTTGGTGGAGTGTTAATTGCATTCAGTTTCCTCTTACAGTTACTTCTTACTGCTTAAAGCTGTAATGCCTTCCTAACCTATAGAATGGACTCAATCTCATTCCTATCAAAATGAAAGAATGCTCTAATCTGAAGTATTTAACAAAATGTTGTGATGGTCAATGATCTTTCTGGTCTTGTAGAACAAACCTGAGACTTAGACTGAACTACTTTGGTTCAAGAACATGATCATTTCTGGTATTTAAAAGCTTTTAGTAGAAAGCAGATGTTTATAAATGTCTCCTGGATGAGACAGAAGAAAAAAATTTCAGGGCCTAAAGACGACAGCTGTTACCACAGAAAACAATGATAATATGAACTGAGGATCAAAACAGTATTGGAACAACATATATCACTTTCTAGCTTACTTGCTGTGGTGGTGGTTTCTTTTTATTTATATTTATATTTTTAATGTCAACTGAATCCACCCCTCCAGTTAGAAATTTCATCATTCTGAACCATCAGTATGTTCAAAAAGGTTATTAAAGTAGTTGCACAAGACGTGCAGCTCTAATGAGACGGAGCAGGCAGGGAACAAGTGGAAGCAATGCTGGTAAGCCCACCTTATGACCGATACCCTTTCCATCCACCCTTTGAACTCCTCCATGCTTCCTATTCTTATGCTCTTACTAAATCTTCTCCTCTTCCAAAACTCCTCTCATGCCATATCGCTCCACAGTAACTCTTCCCTCCTCATCAGCCCTCACTTAATCTGTAGGGCAGCCCTACCAATTTCCTCATCACCTTCTCTCTCAAAAACCCTTTCTTCCCTGCCTTCCTCAGTATCAACTTCTCTTCATTCTTCTCTACTTGTCACATACTTGTATCTTGACTTACACTCCCCATCCAGACAGTACTATTGCTGCTGCCCTCCTCTTCCAGTATCACTGCAACGACCACCCCTTGACTTTATTTCCTCTCTTTGTACAGTCCTTATTTTCCATTCCAAAGAAATCCTACTTCTTCCCTCATCTTTTTTTTTTTCTCTAGTATATTATTAACATGTGAGAAAAAAGAAGTACAAATAATAGCCCACAGGGTAGCATTAAAAATAGTAAAATACAAAATTAACCGCTTCTTGAAAGAAATATAAAAAGCAGCAAGTATGACAAATATACAATACAGTTCAGATCTACTGCTTACTAAACTGACGTATTCATGGCGCTCTTGCATTTGTCTTCACTGAAGTACTTGATTATCATCATTAGAGTAATTAGATGACTTTTTAAGTGAGATTGCACAGATTCTGCTCTTGGTCCAGTACTACTAACTGCAAAGTAGGAAGATGAAATAAAAAGGATAGATTTATGTAGTTCATAAAACTGAGTTGAAGTACATGCCTGTAATAATTTTTGGAGGACAGAATCAGAATTTAAAACAGGAAGTTGGATCTTAGTCAAATCTAATTTAGTCTAGTCTAATTTAAAAGAAGTCTAATCTAATTTAAAAGCAGAAAATAACTGGCTAGAAGCAGTCCAACAGTAGTCAATCTCAATCAGGTAGTTATTGCATCTCATATCCTACTGCTGCGCAAACTCTAGTATATTTTTCATCACACATCACCAAACACAACCGTGTGATGTTCTTGAAAAAATTAGAAATGTCATTCTGAAATCTGTTAACTCAAGTGCCCTGCAGCATTTTGGCTGACTTTGGATACCGCAGCTCAAGAGCTGCACAGGTCGGACAGTTCCAGTGAGGCCAACAAAAATACTAAAGTTTTAAAAATATAAAATAAAAATAGAAGACATGTGAGGGGAAAAAAAAAAGAATTTGTTTATTCAGCAAAAAATATGGTTAAGGAGACATATGACAGAAGTCCTTCAATATTCAAAAGATTTTTATACCAGTGAAAAGATGAACACAATCAACTAAGCTTGCAGCAAAGATTCAGATGACTTATTAGGAAAAAATGTTCAACTGTTAGAGGCAAATTACTAAAAGGCTATCTATATAGCCTCTATTGGATATTCTTAAGTGCATATCAGAAAAGGGGCTGGATGTGATGGGTTCTTGAGACCACCATTACTCTAAGCAGAAAAATCATGTTTGGCTGAAGGCTGACAAATGCTGTAATTGTAACATGACACGCGTGTCTGTGGCATTGCGACAGATTAACCAGAGCCAACGAAAACTACAGTAAGGAAAGACCCTGCAGCTACTATTTACAGCCATAAAACAAAAAAAAGAAGTAAGCAAAAAAGTGGGCAGTAACATTTCACTATTACTGTTCTCACCAACTGTAATTTCCCTCAAAACGTATTGGCTGTTTCACCTCCCCCCATACGCACGTTCCTACCCAGACCCATCATATTCTGTATTAGGAAATCAGATGCCACCACCTAGGAGTCTATAAGGGAAGAATTAGCCAATTCCTCCCATCTGAACATTTCTCATAAATGGGGAAGCTAGACAGTATTCTTTCTTTAGAATAATCCACAGAGAAAATCACGTTTATTCTGGAACCTGAGAAACTATTTCTCATAAAACCATTACTAGTCATTTGTCCTGCCATATGGAATTAAACTGAAAAGTAGCTAAACAAAAATTTGCTTCTGCTGTTTTCTGTTCCAATGCATTACCAACATGCCTCCTCCAGAACAGCAGTTTTGCTCCTTCCAGGACTGATGGAAGGAAAATAGTGAAAGAAAAAAAATTATGGATGAAACTGTCACAACTGATACCTAAAGTGATGTTTCCACACAACCAACAAGCATGATTGCATTTTCCTCTAAATCAAAGCCACATACCCTTGAATTTAGCCAACGTTTGATGAAAATAGTTTTTTTGCCGTATTTATATGCGGCAGCTGAAGAAGTCATATTCATCCTTCATCCTGTAAACTGACTGAGCTATTGCCTTCCTTGTGCACAACTGTAAACATAGCTAAGTGTATAGTGAGGCATCATAGTTTGAGACCTTTTCCCCATTTAAGCACTAGGAAAAAGACAGTATCCGGAAGAAGTGTATTTCCTGTGTCAGGGTTTCTATCAGTCTATTTCAGGGAACAGACCATTCTATTAAAAGTGAATTATACCTTTTTACCTATTGAAGCTATTTCATTTAACAGCTACTTGTTCCATACATCTTTATTGAAACTGTAAGAACACAAAACGAAATGTATGTTTAGACAAAATTCAGTATTCCATATTTTTTAATCTGGACATTATGATTTCTATATGTCCTGGTTTTGGCTGGGATAGAGTTCATTTTCTTCATAGTATGGGGCTGTGTTTTGCATTTGTGCTGGAAACAGCGTTGATAACCCAGGGATGTTTTCGTTACTGCTGAGCAGTGCTGACACACAGTCAAGGCCTTTTCTGCTTCTCACCCCACCCCACCAGCGAGCAGGCTGGGGGGG
>NW_008794155.1:1942882-1951611 GCF_000699145.1 Aptenodytes forsteri | reverse complement strand
CTTCCCAAGTCACCATTAGGCGTGATGGAGCCCTGCTTTCCTGGAGATGGCTGAACACCTGCCTGCCCATGGGAAGTAGTGAATGAATTCCTTGTTTCGCTTTGCTTGTGTGCGCGGCTTTTGCTTTGCTTGTTAAACTGTCTTTATCTCAACCCACGAGTTTTCTCACTTTTACCCTTCCGATTCTCTCCCCCATCCCACCGGGGGGGAGTGAGTGAGCGGCTGGGTGGGGCTTAGTTGCCAGTTGGGGTTAAACCATGACACTATAAAATCCAAGTAGCAGCAAACCTCCAAGCATTTCTAAGACATCCTAAAGTAGTTCACTTATTAAAAATGAATGCTGTTCACACTGTAGATTTGAATAAAGTATCTCACTGTATCCACACATGTTCACAAATACTTTTGGACAGAACTGACGTAACTAGACTGCAACATTTATCATGCTTAGCTATAACAGAGGCATTAGAGTGGGTTCTCCTTTCCTGTAATAATTATAGTTGCCTAATGGCAACAATATTACTACTTGTTATATCCAGAATTAAGTTTTGCTTTTAAAAGTTATTTTACCCCCAATATTTCATTAAGCTTTGAAAGAATTTGTAAAAAGATTAATACAATGCTGACATATATTAATTTCTTCCTTAACTGGACTGTCCCTTAAGAAAATGTTCCATCTCAGTGTTATTTTGCAAAATATCCTCATGTAAAGATTGTCTCATTCTTTTCACATTTTTTGATGAAGTTTGCTTAGCAGAATTTGATTTTAAACATTCTCAAATAATGTATTTTTCTTCCACTATTGCGGTTTGAATTTCCAGTGCTGTAGTTCTAATTCTTTGAAGTCTTCTAGCTAATTACTTTATACTATTTCAATCAACTTCCTTCTAGGGCCAAAGATGGAAAACAGAAGAAAATACCTGGACTTTGAAGTACTTTTAAATGTGACATTTAAGTATTTGGTTTGATGTACTGTCATATAGAACAGTTTCAGCTTTAAGTAATTTCAAAACCCATCCATTTTATATTGTAAATATAATATTTTATATTGTAAATGAGAAAACAGGTTAGGGGAAATATATTAATATTCTTCTCCTGGTATGAGTACAACAAGTAACATCATCTCAGTAGTATTAAACATTAAAAGCAGTATTCAAATAGTAGATATGTGATCAAATCACACAAACACACAGACAGACACACACAATGAGTAAATGAGACCAAAACATATCTGCAAGCATATACCTGTACTCTTGCAGGAGAACTTTGTTTTTTCATCACATAGTCGTATAGTTCCATTACAGCCTTTTTCATCACTACCATCTTCACAGTCCTTTTCTCCATCACAGCGCCACAACTCAGGAACACAGTTCCCATCAGGACTGCACTGAAATTCCTTCCCATTGCATCTTCCAGGAGAGGGAGTTTCTTAGAAAAATAAGAATTACAGTGAAGAACTTGCTCATGTGAGTTTTTTCCATGCCAAGTCTACAATGACTTAGAATCCCCCTTCCTAACCAAAGCCAAAAGCAGAGTCCCCAGGTATAAGACTCAAAACCCACTATTCCTTTCTAACTCATCACTCCAACACAAGCTTCAGACAAGCTCTTTCTTATCCTGCTCGCTCCCTTCACTCCCCCTTCCACCACAGGCTCAAGGTAAATACCAATTTATTTTTTTTGCACAGCTATCGGACAAGAATGAATTTGGAGATGTAAGGAGGGCCAAGGCTGATGCAGTTTTCCTGGTGCTTCGTAAGCCCTGCCTCTCACCCTCAAGCTACATTCCCTCCTCCTTCTTCATTCTCCTCTTTTTTCCACCAAGGTCCATCTCCTAGTTCACAAAACATGAAAGGTCACACCTCTGCTGTAACTGCCACAAGAGTTCTGGCCCCGACACCTGCCTGCCTTGTGCTATTACAGCACTGGCAGACTAGTTGTAGCCTTTCTGAATTCCACAGCAATAAAATTCAGGTCAGTGCAGCTATGGAATCAGTCTTGAATGTTTCAAAACACAATAACTGTGATTTTAACTATTCATCACATACTTAATTCTCTAAGTATTTTCTAGATTATGGCCTTTTCAATTTTATCCTTGCCCTCTTTCTCCCAAACTATTACCACTGTGAGTATTTCTAGTATTTCATAACATACAAATGACAATAATGTACTTTAAAGTAATGATAAGCTTATACATTCCTGTTTGTACCAAAAAGCATTATCTGAATAAATTCTTATAGCACTGTCTATAAATATACGGTTTATTTCATTAAAAGTTGCTTTGGTTTTTTTCCTAAATAATCTGCATTCTTGCATTCTATTGTAAATAAAACAAAGACAAGTTGTTGGACAAGTGCACATCATGTAGCAGAGCAGGACCAGAAGATGTATGAACTGACAGCAACTGTGTAAAAGTGCTATTTCAGAGGCAGTGGTGCAAATCCCAACATAATATGGTATTGTATAAAATGGTAGATTGGGACTTTAAGCTCTGAGATGGATGTGAACGGGGGGGAAAGTGAGCAGTTTAGTTCCAGACCAATTATTTTGATACAGATAAATAATAATAATAAATTTCGTGAATATATAAAAATTAAGGACTTCACTCATGCGCAGCATTCTGCTAATTCATCTATTTGTTTGAGGTCTGCAGCTAGATGTAGAATATAAACTCATGAAAAAGAACCAATAAAATCGTGTACAGTTACTTTGTTGTGGAAAAATCACGATGAGAAAAATATGAGAGAAAAATATTCCCTCCTTCTTATCTGATAATTCTTTATCCTTTTCTACAAGCATCCTCCCCTTCTCTCCCCACCCAAACAAATACAATGTATTGCATTTAAATGGGACTGTAGTTTGTTAAAACATTTTTATGCTTCAGTAACACTATTGGGAAAAAAAAAAAAACCACCAACAAAAAACTTGGATCACACAAAAATGAGAGTGTTACTGCCTAAAACCCCCAGAAAATATAAATGGCAACTTAAGGAATGCTGCTTACTGTCTCTCTATCTAGGCAGCATGCATCTCTGTAAAAGGACAAGCATCACATTTAGCATAATTCAGTAAAGTAAAACTACAAAACTTATCTCAGTATAATACCCATTTTGTTTCCAAATGCATTCTTCTTCTATGATACACTTCTGTATTATCATATTATACCTGACATATTTTCCATTCCAATCTTTACCAGGGTTAAAAGCATTTTCTTTTTTTCCACTGACTGAAGACGTGTCCTCTGTATTTATAATAAAGTATTCTCTGTGTTTATAAGTATTAAAGTGTGGGAAGAAAAAAACAGCTAACCTTCCTTGCTGCAGTTTGTTTTGGTTTCATCACTGAAATCTCCACAGTCATTGTCACCATCACACACCCAGTGACTTGGGATACATCTACCATTAGAACATCTGAACTGATCAGCAGAACACGAGTGAACACAGCCTAGTTCATCACTTCCATCGCCACAGTCGTCATCTGCAAATATTAATTTTTTTTTATTATTTTAAAAGGTAAAAAAATCTGAATAAAAGTTGCGAGGAGAAAAAGATATTTCCAAAGAGGCAAGAGAAAAATAACGTGCAGTAAATAAAATAGCATGTTTACTGCCCACAGGCATATGGTAAAATTATTTCTAATGCTAGTAATTCCTTAACTCTAATTTACCAACAGCACTTGACTCTCTGTCATTTTGGATAGTCTAACCCCTTGCACTTATTCACAGTTATTCAATCACAGACACCAGCAAGCATGAGAAGGCTGTAGATTTTCTTCATTTCTTCAGTCGTGTAACTACACAGGCTTCCAAACACAGTCGTTTTACTTCATTCTCAGTGATTCATTAAGTTAACTTAGACAGTCAAGTACACGCACAAAGAGCTTCATAGGAACCAAAATGAAAACCTGATGTCAGAATTTCTTTTCAATAGTATTACAAACGTTGTTTCCATGCACTTGCAATAGTGCAAGGTGGAAAAAGACGGCAGCAGATAAATAAGGGTGGAATGCAGTTTCTCATTACTCTAATGTTGTAGTCATTACAACAATCTTAAGGCAATTCCCATCATTTGAATGTGATCACCAAGGGAAGGAAAAGATAAACGTGTTAGGTAAACACTAAAGGGACTCCTTGCACAGAATTTCAGTAAGCACACTGTGATAATTTGGGGAATCGGTCCATTTACAACTATGAATTCCTGTCAGCCTCATAAAATTATAGCAATATCAAATGCTGTGGTGGATGAAGAACCAACCCAATGTTATTAGGATGGGCATGATACCACTCCCACATCACAAGCTCTGAGGAAAGATTCATTTGAACAGCTGTCATTCAAAAATGTGTTCTTTCAGACAAAAGAAATAACTATATTGTAAAGTCTTCCTGGCCTTCCCTCCTGAGAGATACTATTTATTAAATTGAACTTGCCCACAATGAATGAAAAATTAGGTATTTTGGTCACTGGAATTATTTTGTTTTCTAAAAGTAAAAAATACTTTCATATGCGATAGCTTAGCTTTTTTTTTTTTTAATAAATAATGAAAAATTACATCACAGTTCATTCTACAGAATATACTATTTGTAACTATTACTATATCCACTGCATCATCCCTTATATGAAGCTCCAATTTTGCTGCTTTCTAGGTCAGGTCAGTAATTTAAAAATATTGTATTTATTCTCTGACCACTTACCAGCCAAACTGGCAATATCAGTCTCAGAAAAAAAGAGGGAGTATCAAAGAAATATTTATGTAATGTCTACCATATTCACTTCAGATATGGAACACTTGATACTTGCCTGAATCACAGAGCCATTTGCTGCTAATGCATCTTCCATTTTTGCATATAAATTGAGTTAGTGGCTCACACGTTGGGAATTCTGTGAAAGCGTTCAAAAAGAAATAAAAAATATTTAATGTATATCCTCTTCAGTAATATTCTTCCACCCTCCTATACGCATAAATTACACAAGTGTATTGTATCAAACATTTGCACCTGCCAGGTACTTAATCTGGAAAGGAAAAAAAGGTGAGACACTAAAAAGAGAGGATAAAAAGGCTTTTAACTGTAAATACAAGTCCAAACCCTATCCTTCCTTGACATGGACCACTGAAATGCATTATTCTGTGCCATATGACATGAGCCTATATTCCCATCAGACCAGGGCTGTCTTTGCCACTGAGCATGCTAACATTTACGATTAATTATAGCTTGATGACTGATACAAACCATATTTTCAATGTTTTTATTTATATTAAAAAAAAGTTCCCCAATTGCAGTAATACTGGCAGTAAAAGACAGGAAACGGAAGACTATAAAATGAGAAGGTTGCTTACCAAGCAAAAGAACAGTCAAGAAATAAAGTTACTGTACACTGACATAATAAAACCCAAAATTAAAAAGTCAGTATTTACAATCATTTCCTCCAAGAATTCCAGGAAAAGTATTAGAAAACTGAGACAATATCATTCATAAACTAGAGACTCATCTATATTACACACAGAGATTTTTTTTATAATTGTCTGATATGTTTTGCATAGAACAACTTGAATTTTTTCAGACTTCTTTTTCTTCTAAAACCAGTGACATTGCTAGGTGCGTGCATTCGTTGACATGTTAAACGGTGCTTGTACTCATTCAGTTTGGAAAATACAAGATCTACTTTACAAAATCTGGCAATTCGTAGGAAACAATCTGAAAGTCTTACTTGATTCAAAAGCATCCTTATTGCTTTTGGATTGCTTTTTTTTTTGCAACCTAAATTCTCTATACAGACCATCAAGAGAATAAGACACCTCTCAGTAACTGATACCTAATGCAAACCAAGATGACAATGTGAACAATCTGCCTGACCTGCTACTTAAAGGCACGTTTGTCCTTCACTGAAGGATTTCAGGTTGAAAGTTCCTACATGGTACATCCTAAATGCAACAGAAACATCCAAAATGGTGCATAGTCCTGTCAGGCACACCAAAACCGCCCAAGATTATAACAACTCTCCAAGTGTATTCCTCATTAGGTTGCTCTAACTACATTGGGTTGTTCTAGTGTTGTTACAACTGAGACGACAAAGCTAAACTTCACAAAGATTTTGAGAATTAGGCCATGTAATTAGAACTGAAGAGTTTTTCTAAACTTTTAAAATATGCCACGTAAACGTGAAGTTTCCCTAGGACAAGAATTGAAATAGTCATTGAAGTCAATGAATTTCTGACTTGGGTTTGCTGTCTCTTGCCGTCTGTGGTCTAGAAAATGTTTAAAGTCAATTTGAAAGCTGCTTTTTTTTTTTTTTTAAACCAGAAACTCAGGGAAAGTTTTGGCTTAAAAGAAGTCATGCATGAAGCACCAAACCAAACCAGCTGCATCAAATACTAAAATTTAGAGATCACCAAGAACGTCATAAGACTGAAGTGATTATTCTGCTTCAACACAGAAAAGGGTGGGAAGAAAAGTTAACATTGATGACAACACTGTCAATTACTCCTAGAAAGTTTTTTTTTGTTGTTAAATAAAAAAAGCTGTTTTCCTTGGGGGAACACATTACAGTGACAACAAAAATCTGTTCCAAGAAAAATAATGGAGATGTGCAACTATGATGGTACTTAGCTACAATATACGCCTTATGTTCTTCAAGCAAAGCTGAAAGCAATTTTTTGTTTCGCTTTTTAGCTGGTCAATAATTTTTCCACAAATTTAACTCATATATTAAATGTAATTTTCCCCCTTTCAATACATGAATGTCTTCACGACTTTATTTTCTTTATGCTCATCTGTCTAGCCAAGACCTGTATAAAGAAACAGAAGCTAACTAAACTAAATTGTGATTACCCTCACCACCACCACCCCCCATCTCATGATTCTCAGCCCACCACAGTCTTTCCAAGGATGTTTTGCAGTATCTCCAGTGTTTGCTTCTCATAGCCCCAGCTTCCACCATCATCCACAGCTCCCTCTCGCATCCTAGGTGCAATACTTGCCCTCATTGTGCCTACGGTCTCCCCAGTACTCCTTTCCTTTCCCTATTTTGCAGCAGAGATGCGCATGCTGTAGCTGATTCACAGCCCTGCCTGCGCTGATTGCTCTGCAGACAGACAAAACAAGAAAGGTGCCTCTTGAGCTCACAGTGAAGTCTCTCCACAGCGTGGACACCAATCTCATTTCTCTCTGCTATTCAGCAGTCTTGTACAAGCTCCGGTTCTCTGATACTTCTGTTACCCTTCTGTTATTGAGTCCAAGTGGTATGATAACGAACCGATAAACAGATGGACACAAAAAATAACCACAAGTCTTGTTTCCTTTAGGAAAGCAGTAGAAAAATAAGGAGAGTCTCTTTTCAAATCGTCTTTGGAAATATCCTGCTTCTTAGTAAATCTGGTTGTATCTTAAGAAAAAGTGTATGCATTATGATACTGACATCATCCTTCCAGTCCTGCTCACCCCAGCTATACACCAATATGTGTATGCTTAAGTTCTTGAATCAATAGGAGCCAAATGTTATTCGTAGCTGGAGACTGGTGCAGTTAAAAATCAATGATTTGTAATGGTAACAAAAAGCAAACCATGATTTTATTTTTAATACAAAAACTTGCAATTACAAGAAGAATTTTATACTGCTTTGTAGAAAAAAAAATATATACCAATAAATAGAATAGCTAAATAAACGCCATTAGTGTGCCCATTAGCCATCAAGTTATAAGGCAGAATGAAAAATGAAATATTTGACACGTGTCCACAACCACAGTGCTCGAGAATAAACAAACAAGATTCTAAAACATGAAACCTATGTAAAGTTTGGCCAAACTGAAAAAGGGCAGGTGAAATAAATGCTGATTAAATGATCTGAAGAAATATTCCAGAGCAGCTGACAGGATACCATACAAAACACATGGGAAGAAGTGAAAAAAGATGACATTAACATCTGTATACTTATAAGGTGTCTAAGAACACAAGGTACAGCTAGCCAGATGAACTATTCTAGCACCAAGTGCCATGCTGTACCGTGACACAGAATGTTATAATTTCAGAGACTGCAAAATACAGTGAGTCCACTGGGATCACCTATTCTACCTCTGGACACAACAGAACTTACCTGATTTGAAGCATGGCAGTTAGAAAACTACCTTAATAATATTCTCATTTTCACTCACATAATGATTTTATTATGGCTTAGATTTTATTAAATCTATTTTGAAGTAACTGATCAGATATCAATTACTCTCAATATAAAATTAGCATTCTTTTTTACTGGTTTATATCACTATTAAAAGAAGAAAGAGGAAGAAAGCAGTAAGAAATAAGACAAGAGAAAGCAGGTGAATATTCCAGGAAACGTAACAACTATTTATTCGTAAAAATCCTGAGAAATCTTGAATGTAGCTATAGAAGGAGGAGATGCTGATAATTACGTAGGGACTTAAAAAGTAACAATGTAAACTCAACTAATGGGTATTAGCTGGTTGCCAGTCACGAATAATTCAAAATTAAACTAACTTAAGGGATTATGGATGAACAGAATTTACTGAGTGGATCCGACATGTTGCCTTCCATAGATTTGCTGGCGATTGAGGTCCTGGGGATTTATGTTTATGGAACACAGGGCATCATGGCGTCAGCCTATGACTTTCATTTATGCATTTACTTTCTATTTTTCTCTTGCTCTCCACTGCAAGTCCTTCACAGGTATTGAGAGTTTTGCAGAAAAACTGCTATCAGTAATAGAACTCTAACAACTCTAC
>NW_008794155.1:1927890-1939935 GCF_000699145.1 Aptenodytes forsteri | reverse complement strand
TTCTTGAATCAATAGGAGCAAAAAGTTATTCGTAGCTGGAGACTGGTGCAGTTAAAAATCAATGATTTGTAATGGTAACAAAAAGCAAACCATGATTTTATTTTTAATACAAAAACTTGCAATTACAAGAAGAATTTTAAACTGCTTCGTAGGAAAAAAAAATATATACCAATAAATAGAATAGCTAAATAAACGCCATTAGTGTGCCCATTAGCCATCAAGTTATAAGGCAGAATGAAAAATGAAATATTTGACACGTGTGCACAACCACAGTGCTCGAGAATAAACAAGATTCTAAAACATGAAACCTATGTAAAGTTTGGCCAAACTGAAAAAGGGCAGGTGAAATAAATGCTGATTAAATGATCTGAAGAAATATTCCAGAGCAGCTGACAGGATACCATACAAAACACATGGGAAGAAGTGAAAAAAGATGACATTAACATCTGTATACTTATAAGGTGTCTAAGAACACAAGGTACAGCTAGCCAGATGAACTATTCTAGCACCAAGTGCCATGCTGTACCGTGACACAGAATGTTATAATTTCAGAGACTGCAAAATACAGTGAGTCCACTGGGATCACCTATTCTACCTCTGGACACAACAGAACTTACCTGATTTGAAGCATGGCAGTTAGAAAACTACCTTAATAATATTCTCATTTTCACTCACATAATGATTTTATTATGGCTTAGATTTTATTAAATCTATTTTGAAGTAACTGATCAGATATCAATTACTCTCAATATAAAATTAGCATTCTTTTTTACTGGTTTATATCACTATTAAAAGAAGAAAGAGGAAGAAAGCAGTAAGAAATAAGACAAGAGAAAGCAGGTGAATATTCCAGGAAACGTAACAACTATTTACTCGTAAAAATCCTGAGAAATCTTGAATGTAGCTATAGAAGGAGGAGATGCTGATAATTACGTAGGGACTTAAAAAGTAACAATGTAAACTCAACTAATGGGTATTAGCTGGTTGCCAGTCACGAATAATTCAAAATTAAACTAACTTAAGGGATTATGGATGAACAGAATTTACTGAGTGGATCCGACATGTTGCCTTCCATAGATTCGCTGGTGATTGAGGTCCTGGGGATTTATGTTTATGGAACACAGGGCATCATGGCGTCAGCCTATGACTTTCATTTATGCATTTACTTTCTATTTTTCTCTTGCTCTCCACTGCAAGTCCTTCACAGGTATTGAGAGTTTTGCAGAAAAACTGCTATCAGTAATAGAACTCTAACAACTCTACTGAAAAGGTTTACAGCAGTAAGAAGTTTCAAAACAGCAAAAAAAAGTAATGTTTTATCAACTACATTGCTTTCATAGCTTGATTTTGATTAAGAAAGAATATATTTTTATAACAGCGAATCAAGTTAGAACATCAGCTATATCTGAGAAGAATACAGGTCTAATTACTAAGTATCCTAACAAGTACACTTCAGATTTTAATTTTTTTGTGCACAACCTGGCACTTCATGTTTGACACTACTAAAATAATCAGGCAGCATTCTTTCTTGAAAACTCTTGAAAAGTCATTTCAGAAACATATTCTATTATATTGCGACACACTTACTAATTCATATTAGTAAGTCAAATAATATCACAGATATTACCTTGTAAACAGGGAACAACCTGATACAATATTTTGCAGACAGCTCATTGACCCTTTTGCTCTCAGACTCACAGCAGTTACCTGTAACCTGCCAAACAGATGAAGGCAGTCATGCTGACTTACAAAAAAACCTTAATTGTTTGGAAGCAGCTGATTAGAGAGAGTGCACCTCTCTTTGCAATATCTCAGTAAAGCAGCAGTCAGCAGAGCTGCTGCTACTCTCTCATGATATAACCGAGAAAGACTGATTTTTTCTGCAAAATACAACATCAAAATATCCTTCTGTTCAGACTTGAAACAGCCTGATTTTATTGACTTCTAGCATATGCTGAGGGGGCCCATGTGAAGAGCTATGCGGCTGAGATAAACACCAAATTTTGAGGGTGTCAGTATTTGATAATGGGCTGTAAATTAGAAAAGCATTGACTGATCTGCATATTTGGTATTGTAGTTAAAAACTCATTAATAGAAAATGCAGCCTTTGCTTTGGGTTTATTTATTAGCCACATAAATTATATTTGCCATTTCAGAAAGATTATCAGTTCATATAAAAACAAAAAGGCCCCTCACACCTTTTGTATCCGTTGGTTCACGTGAAAAGAGGTCTTTATATGTTTAACCTTTTATAGAGTAATTAGTATCCGTTGGTTCACGTGAAAAGAGGTCCTTATATGTTTAACCTTTTATAGAGTAATTGTACTTTTTTCCCCCAAAAGAAAATTTACTTACCACAGGATGTCATTTCATCGGTTTCATCTCCGCAGTCATCCTCCCTGTCACACAGCCATGATGTCGGAATACAGCGTCCATTTCCACACGAAAATTGGTCAACCTGACACGTTCTTGCTGTCAAGACAAAACACTCCAAAAATGCAAGGGAAATGGACTAAATCTGTTAGGTCTCTTGGTGCATGTCTGTATGGAGAAGTTGCAAGTCTGGAGGGCATCTCCTGGCCTGCCGCACATTTTACCTGATCATTCACCTCCTTTGATTTCAGAGAAAATTGAGGTCATCTGCAGGACTGTGTTCTACCTCTGTTATGTAGAATTCCTAGTGGTTTCTTCAACATACGAGAACATGAAGTTTTATATGTAATTATACAAAACTAGGTGGTAGAAGAGCATTAATGTTTGATAAAGTAACATTAGCGCTACAGTTGAAGTAAACAAAAATCAGGGCATAAAAATGTCTAACTTAAGATTGGAATATTAACAAATTGTATTTCATAACATAAACAAAGATCTAGTGAGATTCATATTTACACAGAAAAATGGTAATATACCACGCGTGTGATGTGCCTGGTCTCACTGTTCTTAGAATCTTTGCCTTTGCAAATATGCAACTGTAATGATCCATTAAAGGAAACGATGTACGTCTTTCTTCTGAAGAAATAAAGATCACTAAAAGAAACCATGCTATGTAACTACAGAAATTACTTTGAAAGCTGATGAACAGTAAAACTTGAATAAAAATCTAACTTATAAAACTGACATTACTTATAATTTTGTTTATTCAAAATGTGAACCCATAACTACAATGACAGCGATAGCGACACAGATTTTGATTCCAAATTTAGGCTTTTAGAGTTCATCTATATGTGATTCCACACTTTAAAAAAATGACTGATACATCAGAAACCCCAATAATCAAAAGAATATTTCTTCATTTGCTATTCTCAATTACCATTTTCCTTTTTCTTCATAGAAATAGCCCAAAATACAGTAGAAGAAAAGAAGTTTAAAATATTTCAAAAAAGTATTTTTTTAAACATGAACAGCGTTTGCCACTTCAGGAACAAAAGGGAAAACAAGACTACAAAATTCAACCCACAGCCAACTGACACAGGGATGCAAAATACGGTCTTCAAATCAGACTCTATCCTACAAGCAAACAGTTGAATAGCAAAGGATATCAAGATGTATTACAATCCACAATAATACTGTAGAGGCGATATGGACACTATAGGTCTGCATTTGTGCTAGACTGCTTTTAGCCAAACCGCACAAGTAACAACCAGCACAGGTTATTACACGTATGAAAATTTATATCAAGGAAAATGAGTTCAAGGAATATTTTAATAAACAATGTATGCTGTCTATCACTGCATTTCAGTTTAAAATAGTCATCAGCTTATTGATGGCTGATATTCTGTATACCAGATATTTAATGATTGTTTAGCATACTCTACGGACAGGCACTAAACATCACTTCCATACAAGCAAAGGACAGATTTGGAACGCCATGATTTATTGCAGTGGAATAAGTAAACAATCTTCATCTTGGTATTTCCTTAAAAATCCACTACAGAGTTAATAACTTACAAATGAAAACAATTTCCAGCTACCAAGGGGAAACTGAATAACTAATTATGCTTTTGTCAGCATAAAATAAAATTTACTAGTGACCTGGCACTCATCACAGCATCTTAAAGAAACAAAAGTCTAACTGCCAAGAAAGACTTAGCAGGGACAGGTCTGTACCTAAGCAGTGCTTAGACAGTCAACCCATATGGATAGATTAAGTGCTGAATTACTTT
The DNA here is from genome assembly GCF_000699145.1 of Aptenodytes forsteri. NCBI lineage: Eukaryota > Metazoa > Chordata > Aves > Sphenisciformes > Spheniscidae > Aptenodytes > Aptenodytes forsteri. The sequence continues at coordinate 1,935,772 of NW_008794155.1, read as the reverse complement.
GGAAAGCACAGTCAAGCATAAGGATTAAGTAAAATATAATTTGTATTCCAGCCTTAGTAGCATCAAAATCTGAATTAATTTAGAACAGCAATAATCAGATTACTAGTAGCAGACTGGTTCAGTTCAGTTCAGAGCAATCCTGAACTGTTTATGGAACTGGAGTTAGTGAACTTGTATGCAGAGCCAAGTAAAATCTTTACCTGCACAGGCTTTATTTGATTCATCTTCATTATTACCACAATCATTAGCTCCATCACAAAGCCACCTCTTGGGAATGCAGCGATTATTTTGGCACTTAAACTGATCATCAGGACAACTATGATTGACTGGGGAGAAAAAAAGAGGTTTTTTTCCTAAGAAAATAATCGGAGAAAAACAGCTGAAAATAATACATTAAATGGTATTCCCTGGTGATGCAGTTAGTATGGTTATCCTGTAAGTGTGTATATATATATATATAATCATCATGATATAAAAATTGTTCAGCAAACCAGTCAATTAAAAAATATTTCAGTACTTCAATCATAAATTAAACAATACATAGTAAAGAGTCTCCTATCAACCTAGTGTCAATATGGAGATCCTCTTCTATTAACTACTAAGCCATAAAAGATAGCCGCATTTTACAATGTTGCTATTTCCTCAAAGAAAAATCTCCTCGATCACATTTTATCAACGCGATGAGGTTTGCAAACCAAAGCACGTATAAACGAAAGAAAACACCAAAGGGAACTGACGCAAGTTGCTAAGTGCATATCCACAATATTATAGCACAGTGAGTAGGGATTTGGGCAGGTTATAAAACGCTTCTAAAATGACGCACATTACTGTCAATGGCTGCATACAGATCTGCTGTTTACTTACCATGTAATTGTAGGTGTCAAAAAGTGAAATATGCAACACAGTGTAAAACTGACAAAAATATCTGGCATTCAAGAGTGAATAAGGGATCTCACAAACATGTTTTTGCTAGCTACCAAATACCATAGGAAGGATGAAGTCTGAAAGCACAGAAATTATGTAAATACTATTGGCCTGCTCTTGCAGCTGTAGTAAGTATATATGATCTGCTTCTTTCATGCTAATAACAAGATCTATTTTCAGCAGATCTTCCTAATCTCGATCTACCCAAGAGCAGTAAACTATACACAGTTCAGATGCTGGGTTAAAAATAATCTGAAGCTATTTTCCACCTACTCAGCCATCCACAGTCTCTTTTTTAATGTTTAACATCCACCTGGAAACAAACGGTATTTAAAATGAAAGGACGTCTTGCAGGCTTATCCTTGACATTTCAGTAGCTTTTATCTTTGACCTTTCTACCTATTCTTCCTATCGAAAACAACACAGAGCGAGTGTTATAGCAATAGCACATGAACCCTTCATGAGTGTTTTGTGTGGAGGGTGCAAGAACAGTGGAAGTAAAGATTAATTAATAATCTGAGCAGAAAGGTATTCCAAGTCTCATAATACTTATGAGGCAACCTAGTTTGCAATGTGACTGGAGAACAAAACTGGTATCATCCATGTAATAAAATTAAAACTTGAAAACCTTTTTTTTAAAAATCTGAGCTCAATACTAGACATAGATATTGTTTTAAATGGTAGTTAAGTTTTTGCTTATATATTTATTAACATGTGTGTATTATATTCATAACTGCAAATATTTCAGACTAAGTCAAAAAGAACTGTTGAAGTTACTATAGCAACTGCTGAAAAGAGATTACTGTTATCATACTGGCCACTTAAACTATATATCACATACAGATTTGGGACCAGATTATGTTTTCATTTATATCTGTATAAATCCTCTGAGAATTACAAGCTTTGATCAATGAATTGGTCTAAATTACACTAATTTAAATGAGAATCAAGTCAACTCTGCCAAAAGATTTTCTTTCTCACTGTCTTCATTAGTTGAGCTCCTTACTTAAGTGTAAGAATCCCTGGTATTAAAGCAAGATGTAAGTAAGCACTACAATTCAGAACTGGAGAAACGTTTTGAAAAGAATTAGGACTGAAATCAGTCATGACTACTACATGGAGCTATCAAAATACATAAATGCAGGAAAAAACCCAAACTGTCTATGTAACAGCCATACAGAAGAAGACCTATGCATTATAGAGGATCACAAGCTCAGTACGTATCAGCAACATCAGGCCAGTGCAAAGCAGGGAAGATTTACCCAAGGATGTATAACCAGGACTATCAACCCTCACAAACACATTCTCTCAGCCTAACCAGCTTCACAAAGGCCTCAGCAGAAGTACATACATCCAGTTTTGGACATCCAACCCCAAGGATCAGTTGGCAAAGTTCAGAAAGAGCAATGAAATCTAAAAAAACCCATAATCCACTGGAAAAAAAGAACAGATTAGAGCTGCTTTGTCTCAAAGAGATAAGAATGAGAGATTATGATAAGAGTTTTCAGGCACATAGAACAATGCCGCACAGTAGAAGAGTGTATCAGTTCTTCATGTCTACAACTGATAGCAACCCCCCCCCCCCCCAAAACACATTTTCATTTCAGTAAAGGAGATTTGGTTTAGAGAAATGATCTAATGATAGAAATAGCATTGTGACAAACCAAGCAGGGAAAGGAATTTTCACTGCTGCAACCCTAACTTTATAGCAGGCTACCTAAGTATCGTCCAGGAATGACACAGATACATAATTGGCATGTTTTCTATTATTTTTCATTTCAACACTGGGACTCCTCTACAGCAAAAAAATACAGCTCTAGAAAAAACGTATTTTTAAAGACAAAGTATGTCTAATTTAAAACTGGAAGTGTGTGTGGGGGTTGGGGGTTTTTTTGTTTGTGGGGTTTTTTTGTTTGTTTTTGTTTTGTTTTTTGGGGGTTGTTTGTTTTGTTGGGTTTTTTTAAGAAATACATTACAGAATCACAGGAATGTTTAAGGTTGGAAGGAACCTGTTGAGGTCACCTAGTCTCATCCCCTGCTCAAGCAGGGCCAACTAGAGCAGGTTTCCCAGGACCATGTCCATATAAATTTCAAGTTATCTCCACAGACAGAAACTCCACAACCTCTCTGAGCAATCTATTCCAGTGTTTGACTATCCTCACAGTAAAAAAAAAACGTGTTTTCCTGTGTTCAGATAAAATGTCATGCTTTTCAATTTGTGTCCATTACCTCTTGGCCTGCTAGTGGGCACTACTAAGAGCCTGGCTCCCTCTTCTTCATTCCATCTTCTCTCATCAAGTATTTATACACATTGGTAAGATCCCTCCCGAGACCTCCCTTCCCCCCAGACTGAACAATCCCAGCTCTCCCAACTTCTGGGACCACATTGCCATCTTAGTGGTCCTTTCCTGGACTCAACCCAGCAAGTCCCCCTCTTTTTCGTACTGGGGAGCTCAGAACTGGACACAGTCCTCCAGATACGACCTCATCAGGGCTGAATAGAGCGGAAGGATCACAACCTGCTGGTGACGCTCTTTCCTAAAGCAGCCCAGGATGCTCCTGGCTTGCTTTGTCATGAGGTGCATTGCTGGCTAATGGTCAGCTTGTTGCCCACCAGGACCCCAAGGTCCTTGTCTGCAAAGCTGCTTTGTAGCTGGGTGGCCCCCAGCATATACTGATGCCTGGAGTTACTCCTCCCCAGATACATTTCTCCTTGCTGAATTTCACCATATTCCTCTCTGTCCAATTCTCCAGCCTGTCAAGGTTCCTCTGAACGGCAGCACACTCATCTGGTGCATGAGCCACTCTTCCCAGCTTCATATCATCTGCAAACTTGCCGAGTGTGCACTCTGTCCAAGTCATTAATGAAGAGGTTACTGGCCCCAGCATTAACCCCGGGGTACCCTGCTAGTGACTTAGCTCCAACTGAACATTGTGCCACTGATCACAAGCCCCAAGACCTGGCCATTCAGAAAGTTTCCAATCCATCTCACTGTCCACTTACCTAACCCTTCCTTTGTCAGCTGGTTTATGAGGATGTTATGGCAGACAGCGTCAAAAGCCTTACTAAAGTTGAGGTACACAATATCCACTGCTTTTCCCTCATCCACCAAGCTAGTCACATCACTGTAGAAGGCTATGAGGTTGGCTAAGCACGACTTCCCTTTCATAAATCCATGCTGACTACTCCCAATTACTTTCTTGTCCTTCATGTCTTTGGAAACGGTTTCCAGGACTAATTGCTCCATCACCTTCCTAGAGGTTGAGGTGAGGCTGGCCCTGCTTTGTGAAGGTTGGACTAGAGATATTCCGAGGCCTCTTCCAACCTGAATTATCCCGCGACCCATATAAAAAAGTGCAATTGTGGGAAACAAAGAAAAAAATATCAACATTTAAAGAATCAGAAATGACAATGTCAAAAACAAAAGACGACTGCTTTTGTACTATGCTATGAAATGAGTACACGAGTGTCATTTGAAAAGACTACTATTATTATATGCAGGAAAAGAAGAAAATGAAAGATTTACATGAATGATTTAAGGATTATCGCTTTTGTTTGGCTCCCCTCAGACTTTAAAATACAGTATGAATTGTGGGTTAAAATGTAAAAGCATACATACAGCAAATTTCAGAATGCTCATCACTGCCATCCAGACAGTCATCATCCCCATCACAGCGCCAGCGATCCTGGATACAGCGCTTATTGTTACACTGAAACTGTTCAGCTTTGCACAACTGTGGTAGCACTTCTCCATGTTTAACTAGGAAAAATATCCAAGAAGCACATCTATTTTATCAGCTTGACACATACAGAATACAATACTACATCTACATTCTTGTTATCACTCTTCAGAATATTTTTTAGTAAACTTTGTGTATTTGAAGTAATTCCACCTGAAGCCTGTAGCAGCATGCATATCTGAGTGTATGGTTGAGGTAATATATTTTTAATAAATGGAAGAACTCAGAACAGAATGGCACTCAAACTGTTTTTTAAATTGGTGCTTAGATGATAGTGTAAATATATCAGTTTAAAATATTGCGATGACTCATCAACAGTGAAAAGAAAATATTCTTACAGACACAGACCAAATTCTGGTGCATGTTAAAGCCCTAGAAAATGATTACTGAAGAGCTGATTCTTGTATCCAAACAACAACTCCAACACCTGCATTATGCACTGGTACAGACTCGGCAAAGAAGAAAGGATAAAATTCTACTGAGGTAGAATTACGCAGCACGCTACAAGCTTGTTGATAAATCCAGACAGACACATTTCTCAACATAAGGTTCAGAATGCTTAATGTGTAAATACCACACATCACTCTCTGACCCTATGAGGAACACCAAAGTCCTTGGAAAGAGCCGGGCAATGAAGTGTGTTGGGGTAAAAGCAGGAAACCTGCTTCATTCAGATCTGAAAGTGTCCAACCTCTCTTCCTAATGCTTACATTCCATCTTACCAGTGAGAAGTCCACCCTCCAGCATTTTCTGCTAAAAAGAAAAATAGTTTTCTTTAGCAACAGTGATGGCTCTGCCAGCCATGCATTCGGGTCAAATTCAAGGTAATTGCAAGCTCAATAGTGTTCATCATGTTATGAAATAATCCTTACGCTTTACTCATCTCTACTAGCCTTATTGCTGGAGACCTACATAAAGTTTTACACACTACACTTAAAGAAATAAATCAATGAGATTAAAAAAAAAAAAAAGAAAAAAGCTAATTTTGAGTAAGTGACAAATATCAGGTCTAAACATTTAAAAAAATACCTGTATTATCTGATGAGTTATTATTTTTAATTGAAAATCCCCCATTTTATTATTAACACTTTTTTTTTTTAATTGTCATTTCAATGAAGATATCCAATATGTCTGTTTGACATGTTTTATGAACAGTTTCAGCATGAACATTTTCTATACCAGATTTCAATTTAAGATACATAGTCCATATAATAATCTGAAACCAGTTTATACAGATTTAATATAATATAATACAATAATTATATAGATTAATTTCTGGTATTTCTGATAGTCTTCAAAAGAGGTCAGTGAAATATTTAAGTGCTTTATCATTACAGACATTCTGAAATATTTTCCAATGCATTTTATCCTCAAATATTGTGTACTTAATATTTTGTCTTTTTTGAAAAATCTTTATTATATTTAATAAACTGTCTTCAATTAGAATCTTTATTCAAGGAATATTTCTTTGTCTTTGCAAAAATCTTCTAGGAGATTGCACTTTCTTGTTTTATTTTCAGATTTGACTTGATCCCTTAACAGTAGTATCAACTCAGATATCCTTTAAAAAAAAAACAACAAAACTCTTACTCATGCAGGTTGTACTGTTTTCTTCCAAAAGCTGATTATCAGCACAGGCACAAACTCTGCCTCCAGGAATGGCTAAACAAAGAGTGCTGCAGCCTCCATTATTAACACGACATGCGTTATCACCTGTGAAAATAAAGAAAAAGCAACTTTAAAACTAACAGCCATGGTAGAACTAGAAGAATTTTTTTTTTTTAGAAAGCACATGAAGAATTTTTTACAATTATTGTCCTCTCATTTTAGGGACACATTATTCTCATAGTTTGCTTACTACAGGTTACAATATTTAAAAAATTTTAGTTACAGGTTGCAATAACCTGTAAGAATAAAAAAAAACAACTACACCATCAGCTCACAACATTCTATCTCCCTTTTTTATGAGAAGCAAATACTACAAAATATTTAATATGAGGCAGCTACGTGCACAAAGTAGTTTTAAGAAATTAAACAGTATATAAAGGAATGTTCTGAAGTATATTGGCATCTGCACATGTTAAAACAACGTGACTACAAATGCAGACTAAGAAAAAAAAGGAAACACAAATTAAAAGTAGAATGAGATCTACGGCAGACAGAATATAAGGTGAATATTCCACTACTCTTCTGAACACATCTGCTATTTCTCTGCCTTCTTTTTCTGTGTTATTGTTTCTTCCCAAAAGCTGTACGCTGTTAACATGAAGGTACTGACAGCTGTCAGGTGTTTTAATCATCTACCAAGGACTGCTGCATCCTCAATACCTCACTTCTTAGGCCAGCAGACTTAAAACCAAAGCCCACTGAAGCAAATGTTACAATTTCTGTTTGTGTCACTTTGGTCATCACCCAATTGCTTAGATATGCACTGCTGAGGACATTCAACTTCTCATGGTCAAAGCTCTGTTAACATCAAGCTATAAAACTTCACGTCTGCTGAAACTTTAAATTAAAACTACTTTTTTTCATCTTCCTGTCCTAGTAAAAAGCAGGTGTTCCTTCCTCTGCTCCTCCTTTTTAGGTGTACAAAGCATTCATCAACTTCCTGGGTTAAAACAGACTCCGCGCAATTCCCTCTCCTCAAAGCACTATCACTTCATTTTTCATAGAAAATATAATATTAAGTTCTCATAGAGGTAGCTACCCACATGCATATTAAACTGTCCTGTCAGAGCCATACCTCCATGTGCAGGGAAACTTTTTCAAATTATGAAATGAACATCAGATAACCAGCAAATAACTTAAAATTTTCAAGTTTTAAGATGTACCTCAATATGTCTTACAATACAGTCCTCGAGCGTTTCATAATAATCTATTCCCAGACTTTTTTCTGACCCACCATACATCACTTCTTAGAAGCAAATGTGTTCTACAGTCCATTAAAACCCCACTGAACTTTCAGATAAATTTGTTAAAAATAATTAACACAGAATGCTGTGGGAAGCCGCTGTGGTACTTGTACTTTCATTGAGGTCCTCAATGACTTTTTTGCCTCGGTCTTCACTGACAAGTGCTCCAGCCTCACTGCCCAAGCTGCAGAAGGCAAAGGCGGGGACTGGGAGAATGAAGAGCCGCCCACTGTGGGAGAACATCAGGTTCGAGACCATCTAAGGCACCTGAAGGTGCACAAGTCCATGGGACCCCATGAGATCCA
>NW_008794155.1:1892713-1926623 GCF_000699145.1 Aptenodytes forsteri | reverse complement strand
GGTTGGACCAGATGACCTTTAGAGGTCCTTTCCAACCCAAACTATTCTATGATTCTATGATTATTCAAATCAAAGAATGCCAGTTAAAATAAAGATTTAAGAAATCAGAAGCTGCCAAAACAAACAAACCACAATACAGTCTTCAACAGTGAATCCAAAATTATAAAGCACAAGTCAAGGAGATTTGCAATTATTTAATTAAAGAATACATGAGTTTTTTTCAGATCACTAAAAAAAGGATAGGCTATAGAATAAAAGACTATTTAATAATATAGAAAACACTTTGAAAACCCATGATGATTCTGAAGCCCAATGCAAGCCTAAAATAAATAAAATCAAAAGTAAAACACTAGATCAACGCCAACTGGTCTGTCTTGAAGATGAAACGTTCCTACTAAACCTCATAATTGGGATGACAACCTACAGTAGAGTAGGTTACTTGCTAAGTAAGTGATAAAAGAGAGGATGAAAACAAGGAAAATACCAAGTACCAAGAGTTAAAGCAACAAGATCCTAGATAAATTGGTTTATAAAGGGAGCTTTAAGGAAGCCTTGAACCTGAAGGTGCAAAGAGACCTTCAGTCCCGTCAGTCTTGCTGAAGACACTCCTAGGCTAAAATGTCTCCTGAAATGCAGTATAACAAAAAGGTTAAGTCTCTTTAGTGAGTAAGCTGTGGAACTTATTTAGCTACCAAGTATTTATGAAATCAAATTTCCTTGACTGCTGTTCAGAACAGCTATTTTATATGGGTGTTCTTAAAATATTCCCAAAATTTTAGAACTACTTTCAAAGCTATTAATATAGTTTTCATATTTTTGCTAGCTTTTAAAACAGGTGCTGCCCTGCCACTTGCAGATGATTGAATTAGGCTCATTCCATTTTAATTTGCTAAAAATTAGGCCAGAGCTATAACAACAAGGTAGTTGCTTCTCAGTCATCATTCTTAAAAAAAAAAAATTATGGAAACCGTATGCATTTGTTTAATCGTCTCATTTAAAAGATACTGTGAAGTATTTATTGCTGCTTAGAAATTATTGTACTTCTATGTTTTCATGAGTATTCATTTATGTTTGTACCTTCCCATAAACCTAACCTCACGTACTGCTAAAGTTGTGTAAGCCTACTTTTAGGATCATACTACACAGATGAAGAGCAGCAGCCTGGGGCTCAAGCAGCTCTTCTTTGCAATCTGAGGAGTTAAAATATCAACTGATTTCAAAAGACGTTATTTTAACTGCTGTAAATGGACTTACACAAGAATTACTTATATATGAATAGCAATCTCCCCTTTCAGAGCAGTGGAAATACCCGCAGGCCTTGGCAATTTCATATGCTGACTGTAAATCCAACTCCTATGATTACTATGCTTCCCACCACCTCCCCATTTTTTAAGGTATTCCTGACACATACAGACCCAAAGACTACACCTAAGAAAGTAAGATGAATTCTAATCTCTGAAAGCAAGAAAAAAAACCAACATTCCTCTGCAAAAGGATCATGCCTCTTGAGATACAAAGACAGTGAAAAGCACCTCTTCTTAAGGAGATACCAAAAGAAGCTTAATGTCGCTACCCATAGTACTAAGCAAAGCAGGATTGGCACAGTCAAGTATCCTGTAAAAGGTCTCCTAATAAAAATGCCAGTCTCAGTTCAACTACGCCAAAATAAATTCTCATGGTTTCTGGTTGTGCAGACAGTGACAATAACAACAGCATCAAAACAGTAACCTTAAAATATCAGATGCAAATATAGAAGAAGCACACCCCCCCCCCAAAAAAAAAAAAAAGAAAAGAGAAAAAATTAGCTTCGCTTTCTTTAAAATAAATGCTTGTGCTCCTTTAGGAACAATGCAAGATACTTCACTGACCCCCCCAAAAAAAAAAAAAAGAAAAAAGAAAAAATTAGCTTCGCTTTCTTTAAAATAAATGCTTGTGCTCCTTTAGGAACAATGCAAGATCTACTTCACTGAGCATGATAAAAAGGGAAGATCCTAAAGGCTGCAGTTCACTTACAAAATTCCAATTGCAATTTCAAACAAAGAATGCATTAATAAGCCAAATTCTCCTTCTCAAGATTTAAGCTCATTCAGCTAAAAATGTCTAAGAGATAATATTTTAGTCTTCTGTCTCTGGTGTTAGCTTATTTAGAAGCTAATAGCAATTGCATTCATTTTTAAATTTCCATTTTTTCTAAAAATAAAACAACTTTCTGAGTACTGAATAAAGCAGCAGAAGTACTAAGTATTTAAAGCAATCACAACATCCTCTCTCTTAGCAGACACAGCTCAAGTATTCTGAAATTTGGCCAACGTGAGGGTAGATTTGGGGGCAGATTTTGCCTCAAAAAAAAAAGGTCAAACCCAACAAAAAACTCCAAACACACTATGTATTTACATGACTTTGGAAGTGAGAGTCCCTGAAAAGCATCTGTGATAAGAGGCGCACTGTTACAATGACCTTGACATACTACAGTTTGGTTTAGGTATTGAAAATTTAGATGTTATAATATCAGAAAGGAGAAACTTTCAGCATTGCCTCCATACTCATAAAACCAATTACCAGTTGGCTGGCTGGACCTCAGCACTCTAATCAAGTATTAATCTCAATGGCTTTCCCTAAGAAAGCCTATCTGGACATCTAAAAATATAATTCAGCAGGAAAGGGAAAACTTCATATTAACCTGCTGTAAAGAAAATCACTAAGCTTTTCAGTAGGGCCTCAGATGGTTAAGTGAGACATTGTAAAAAGTGGTTTTCCCAAGGAAAAACAAACTGGAAGACGTACTTTTAGATAGAGAAGTCTTTGTCTTCTCCAAAGAATATTAACTACATATCTAAGTCTTCAAATACAGTAAATTTTAAAATGAAACATAAAATTAAACAACCCTATACATGCAGTTATTACATGCCAAGTATTTTGCCTATACACATATGCACTTCCCATTTTATATTTTAGCACCATTTTGAAAACTAAACTGCTTCTTCCCTTGGTAAATCACCAGTTGTTTTTTTGCTGAACAGAAAAAAAAACGGTAAGACTAGACAGAAGAAAAACAATAAAAAAACCCTATGTAGTATGTATGGTATATAAAACCTCTGAAATAAACCTATGCAAAATATTTAGCCAGTATATATAGGGAAAATATTCACTATACTTGTCATATATACATGTATCATTTTTGTATACACACACAGAAATGTATATATACACATTTGGCATATAGATATATGCCTATAACAAATACAAAGGCTAAATATTTCCCGTGTATCTGAGTGCTAAACGCTTTTTCTAATGTTTTGATTTTATCCACCCTGCACTAGTTCTATCAGTTGCTCTCTAAGCCATTCATTGACTACAAATGACAGAGATACAGTCAAATCTTCCAAGTGCTAAGAATAGACATGAACAAGACACCGTACCCACATCCAGATCTGAAGGTGATGGTACTGTGAAAATAAAATTGGGCTTTATGCTCAGGGACAAAGTACTCATAATAGGTCCTGCAAACTTAAAAAAAAAAAAAAACACAAACCAAAAAAACCCGGTTTTAACCAACACATTTTAACGTTCTATCTGTACTAAGTAGCATTTGGATAAATGGTGAAATTTACATTTTGTTACTTTTTTGGTTCATGTACAGAATCAAATGTAGCAGAACTGCCAACACCTTTCGTGTCTCTGTTTTTCTATAGGAACTGTTGAACTGGAAATGTTCCACTTCTACATGTCAAAAATTATGATCTATAGAGATTAATGAGATCTGTAGACATTAATATTTAATACGGTCATCTTTTAAACGGTATTCTATTTATACTAATTCCTGCTGTCCAGTTTCATGTTTGGTAGCAGACATTAACCAGAACTGTTTCCATTAAAGAGAGCAAACATTCAACAGCTCATGTGAACACTGCATGCAGTAAATGGATTCCAAAGTTTTCTTCAGTAAAATACATTTGTAAGTTTACCTGTAGAGTAGCAATCGCATTTTCTGAACTCCATGCGTGCAAACCTATGGCCTTTATCACATTTCTCTACTGATATAGGTAACAACAATCATGGATTTTTCCACTGCTCTCAAAGGCCACTTACTCTGATTCTGTGTAACAGCACCATGTCCTTTCAGGAGATTAAGTCCTGCGGTGCTGATGTACCAAGATGGGGGAGAAAATTACAAAAAGGAAAAGACAGACAGGATCTCTGATCTTATTTAAGAAAAGGTAAATGCAATAATATGTTTTATGTTTATGAGCCAATGTGTATATATTATCTATTCTGTTTTATACCTTCACAGTATCTCTTTGACACACAAGAAAAATGGCAATAAAGGCAGTGTAAATACACAGAAGAAATTCAGACAGGTATAATACCATGATTCACTTCCTAGTAAGTAGGAGATGATCAATTTCAACATCAATGGATTGAAACATCTTTCTCATGCCATGAGTCATATTCTTTTTTCTGTTGTTGTTCATCTAGTCACCGCAAAATACTAGGAGACTGTAAGGGAGAATAACCTTTTATAACAGACCTTTGGAGAGATCGTATGTTATAAATACCTTGCTGTTTACGTGGATCATAAATCTGGAGCCCAAACAAAGGTGGTCTCTCACTTCTTAACAGTGTCACATTCCTTGTAACCAGATCCAACTGGAAAATGGACCCATTCATATAATCTGTCCAGTATATATAATTTCCATGATGCGAGAGTCCAAAAGGATGATTCAAATCTTTTCCATTGTAGACTACCTGCAATTAATTAGTGGTAGATAAGCATTAGCAAGGTTCAAATAATTATTAATTTTTCTTAGCATACACTGCAGAGAACATAAAACGGGAAATAGGAAAACGGAGATAAGCACTGTGCCCAAACATAATGACTTAATGCAATAAAATCAAATAGAGTGTAAAGCCGTTCTATGCGCCAGCATCAATATCTAACTTCAAGACTTCGTATAAACTCATTTTAAGTGTCCCCTGTCAGATAACGCAGAGGAACGTAGGTAACCATGCAACCATTATGTTCAGTAAATATCTACCTTCTTCCCTAGCAAGGAAGCATGGTTGTTTACATAACTTTGAGTAATCTGCCAAGTATGTCAAATATCTGCTTCTTTTAAAGCAAAGAACAGTGTGTATGAGTTGCTTATTTTTGTTGAAGTGTGAAGTAAGTGGAGAGATTGCTTATTCATTTCTGTGAACTTCCTCTCTAGTTTGGGTTGTGATAACTTAAAAAAAACCAAACAAACAAAAAACCATGCCACAGTTTGTTCCCAAAGTAAGACAAACTTTCTTCCATGCACCTTCTACTTCTGGTTTATTAACTCATACATAAAACTACAAATTACACACCAAATCTTGTCTTTATTTTATTGGCCACAGAAATGTTCTAAAACAGTGTCATTTGCTATAGCTCCAGTTTCAGGACTGCAACTACCACTACACAAGAGCTGTCTGAGAAAGAGGAACAGTTTAAAAAAATTTTCAATCCCTATAGCATGAAAAGAATATTTTAAAGAGAGTCTAAACTTGCCATCAAGTACATTACAGTAATTAGAATGATTTACTTTAAAAAGACATAGAAAACTGCAGAACTCTCAGTCATCTGCTTTTGGGAGCCCTGCCTTTATACTTCATCATATCAGCTGCAGTCTGGAATGACTAAGTTCCAGCCTTCTGCTGGCTGGGGTCCTTGCTTGAACTAATGCCCAACAATGTATTTCTATCTTGCCTCTAGAAAGAAGGAAGCAGTTCATCAGATGCCCTACCTTGTCTCTATTTAGAGACACAAACCCAAGAGACCAAGGAGACAAAGCCCACTAAAATACAACTACTATGAGGTGACAAACATCATCCCCTTTTGCCCTTCGAATTTTCTCTTTGGGCTAGGAATTCTTTTGGTGAGAACTCCTCACCTCAGTGAACTGCTTTTGATCAAAATTAATCCATCAGCCAATCATCCACCACCTACTGGTGGAATTTTAGTAGGACTTGCCCACCCCCTAAAATCTTCATTATACTGACACAGAATTAAAGATGCCATTGACCCAGTTACATTTTGACCAAAGTATCCTATAATAAAGAACAAATTATTCAGCATCAAAAGCAAGTATCTTCTAGTTATTTTTGGCTACATAAATGTCATTCAAATGGTTATGCAGTTTATTTAAATCACAGGATTATAGAAAAACACTTTTGAAAAAACCAGCACCATTCTGTGACACACTTCAAAATAAAACCTGTAAACTCAGGTGCTTCTTATTATTCACCAGTTCTGGTGGGAGGCAAAACCAACAAAACCAGCAGTTCTCACTAGCGATCCACGTGTAACCCACGGCAGCTGCATTTAACCTTCCTAGACGTGTTCTCCACGGCAGCTGCATTTAACCTTCCTAGACCTGTTCCGTCCAGGAACTTTTCAGGAAGTCTAGCATCGCTGGTAGACAAGGATCTCTAATTAAAAAACGTCTTTCTGCCAATGTGCTTACCCTCCTCCCCCCTCCATTACAGGGCCATAACACATTTGGAGCAAAAGTAGAAGCGCTAAATGTAAATGCCAACCTAGCCATTATGACCAACTGCAACACTATAGCATTAGTACAGGCTTAACAACCGATCACTCAATAGAAAGGATTTTAAAAGCAATATTAAAGCAATATGAGCTTGTACAGGGATGAGTTCCAGGGAGGACCCTGTCTACAGTTACTACTTTCAGTAGTAGAGATCTGCGTATTGGTCCTATCGAGGCCATCATACAGAGGGAATCATGAGTGAAGGATAAATGAGAAGTCACAAGACATGTACATTTTGTGACAAAATCCTCCCACAGAAGGACTTAATGCCCGCCATTCTCAATTAACGATGAAGTTTCAGTTGTCAGGGTACTAATTTCATGAAGCAGATGCTAAACCTTCCCTGAATTATCAAACTCCACTCTAAGCTTTAACTGTTTTCCATTTCTGTTCTTGTTACTTCTACAAAACAACACAGAACTTCTATACAGACTTGTATCTAGCTAGTATAGCCATTAGTAACAACTAAAACAATCTCTCCATCTTTCACTGCACTTGTTGGGTGCTGCCCCTTTGCATATTCCCACAAACGCTCAAATGGGGCGCTGAGGTTCATCGAAAGCAGGATATCCAGTGAAGTTAAATGAAAGCCTCTCTCTGGCAGAGCCAAAAGAAGGTTTTTTTGCTACTGAAAAGCTCTTTGTAGCTTCGTGGCTCAACCAAAATGTAACTCATTGTCATATGAGAAGAATAAAAAAAAAAAAACAAACCAACTTTTATGTCACTTTCTAAAGATGAAAATTTTAAGCTGTACTATAGTCCCCTACAAGAAACTGCCAACATTGCTTGTTTCAACAGAGATGACACTGGACGTGCCACAGGGTTATGCAGACTTTAAAAAGCTTGAAAAGTATTTTTAATATAACACAATAAAACCCAAAGAAAGAGCATGCCTGTGGCAAAACAGCAGTATTTTTCTTTTACCTTTCTCTCAGTTCCATTCAAAAATATCCTTTCAATGTGATCATAATAGGCGTCACACCAGTATAATACATTGGCGTGGTAGTCCAGAGTTAAACCATTTGGCCATAGCATCTTTGATGTTACAAAAATCTGCCGACTGTAGCCATCCATCCATGCCTTCTCAATTCTTCCCACACTGTCATCTATTTCATCTTCTTCCCAGTCTGTCCAATACATCCAGCTATGAAATTAAAAAAATGAACATTCAGATACCATTTTAATCATGTGAATTATATTGTAGACTTTTAGCAGAAGTTTGCAACAGTATATCCACAAGCCAGAGCGATTTTGACTTTTGCACGTTTCTTTCCACTGCTATTTCTACAACTATATTTACATTCCCTGCGTACTGGTTGCTGCTGAAATGCCACTTATGGTGTTTTGGTCATATTGGAATGAATTACATGAATACCCAACGGACTAACGGACATGAGAAGTGAAAGAATTGTTTAAGACCTTATTTAATCACACCAGAATTATGATTATTTTTTTTAAACCAGCAATTTTATTGACTTTGTCACAAATTCAAACTTTTACTGTTGTTTTTTTTTTTTGGCCAAGACTAATTTGCCTTTATGATGCAAATCTGCTTGTTATGATGCTTAATACTATCAAAAAAGCTGCAACACAATTAACTGCACTCTAGTTTAATAGCTACAGGATAACCTTGACATTCTGCGAACTTCACATCCCACATGAAAGCAGCTAAGTTACTCAAAAAAATATTATGAGCACTCTGTCCCTCACAAAAATGTTTAGAAAGATAGATAGCTATAAAATTAATTGAAAATTTTAGCATAGTTTTCTGGTTTACAGCACAGCAATATAGGTAACCAAAACAACTCTGAAAAATAAGTACCTATGCTACTTTGGAAAAATTAAGCAAGCATTGTAGTTAAGTCATCTAAAAGTATTAGCTCAGATGAGTTCTATGAGCCATTCTCTACTGGACACTGGAGAACACACCCTATGTTTCTTTTTTTTTCTTCCTTATTGAATTAATCTGATTATCATATTTTATTACAGAATTTGCTGGTGACAACTCTGATTTCAGCAATTTAAAATACACAACCTGAACTTATACAAAAGCAGAGGGTAGCAAATATGCTAAGAAACACCACTTTTCTCTTTTCTCTTACTTTTTTTTTCCCCAAAGGAAAAACAGGTTCATGGAAAGAAACACATAGAAGCCTGTATGTAATCTATAAAGCGTCTAAATAGCATTTCAGATCATATGATGTACAGTGACATCAATATGCTGAAAACATTTACTAGATAGCAGACGTTTACTTTTAAAGTAAAATCTAGGATTTCAATTATTGAGCATTATATAGAGGAAAAACGGTTCTTAAATGGATCCTACTTGTTAAAGTTGTCATGATTTAATTGGTATTTATGTGCCTCACCTTTGATTTCACCAGATTTATGTTTCTGAAATAACTTGTGTGATCCTAACCCACTTAACCTGTCTGTACTTTGAAGAATAAAGTTGTGGAACTTAAATTCGGAATTTAGAAAGGAACGAAACACTGAAGTGAAAAACAGTTTTGTTATCAAATCTGTGTAAATGATGCCAAATCTACAAGTCAAAAATTTTATTCAATCACACTTTTATATATAAGCATAATTTGATCAATGTTTTATATAAGAAACTGAAAAAGATAAAGAAAACAATTGCACCATCATTACACAGGTTTACAGATATGCAAATGTACCTTTTTTGTTTCTCCTCTGTCTCTTCCAACTCACCCACCAGAAGGTTGTTTTGGGTTCTTTTAATCTTTTTGTAAATACATACTAAGAACATCAACCAATTTTTGATCCATGAGGCTTATAAACTTCACTGCATGTTAGACTCAAACAACACTAGGTTTAATCACAGAATTATAAAACCTGTGTATGCCCTGAAGCTCAGGCGGAGATGCAGGTCAGTATGGTGTTTATTTTATTGGAAGACAAAATATGTTTTACAAATATTTACATGACTGCTCAACAGCAATTACTGAGCTTTTCTCCATTAACTTTTTGTCTGTACTTACTCTAGTTATCATGTCGTAAGCTAAAACATGCTTACAGAAACAGTCATTTACATTAATGTGCTTTAATTGTATCTCAAAATGCAGTTAATGCTTCTACATTGGTTAAATCAAGACTAATATTTTCTAAACATAATTAAAATGCCATAATAAATGCTATCCCTCAGGAAAAGCTTCCATGAGAAGTATAATCATGAAAAGCACGCTATTTTATTAGAAAAGTGTTTTATATAATAACCCTTTTCAGACAATACATCTTCATACACTATTTCCTGTGCCATGCATTTACTGAGCTGGAAAATTTAACAAAGTAATTGTAGGTATGGTTATGGTTTGTGGTCTGATTTTACATCCTTGCTATCCGACCTTAATTAATTGTAGCCTTTCAACAGTCACTTCCATTCCTCAAAGGACAAGCTCAAAAGTGAAAACCTGATAGTGTAAATACATTCTAGTACTAGGAAAACAGCAATCAATCCAGCCACACTAGAATTACCTGCCTACACCATTCTCCAGTGATAATTCCCTGAATAAATGTAACAGTGAATTTTTAGGTAAACCACAACTATACCACACTAATATAATGTTCTTTTTATTATGCAGCCTATCACAATTCATTATGCTAGTAAGTAATGAAAAGTACCTGTCTCATTTAGTTTTGTAAACCAATGTGTACAAGGACATGATTATAATTATCTTCAGAAACTGAGACTTACAAAGAGAGAAATAAAGGAGAGTATTATAAAGTTCACTTAGTATTAAAAATACATAGAGGTCTGATACACTCAATTTGTTTGAGAAAAAGGTGAATCACATTCAAATTAACTTGACATAGGTTCAACGGTGTCTAGGCATACGCATTCTTCTGAAGGCTTCAGGCAAGAATGCAGGGCAGGAATTACAGATATTATAGACTACTGTAGAATTACAGACTACTACATGACTCTACAAACCCCATCCTAAGCAAAATTCAATCCCGTATTTATACTATAAAGACATGCATTAAACAACATAAATCAGTCTACTTCATACCCATTGACAGGATCAACAACAATTCCTCTAGGGTGGGACATGTCTCCCTCCAACAAAGTTTTTCTACTCTGAGCAGCTTTTTCCAGTCTGGCTACAGCAATCGTTTTCCTGTGACCATCATTTGTCCAATAAAGGTTATTTCCAATCCAGTCCACTGCTATGCCTTCTACATTATCAAGATCTGTTGAGAGAGAGAAGACAGTAATAAGAGATTAATATTATATGTTTATGTTCTAACATTATCCATTAGTATAAACAATGCACAATATATGGTCCATATAGCTAAATTAGATTATTTCCTTGAATCTGAATTGTATTTGCTGTGTCTGTCAGAATAAGTCTTTGCTGAAAACACTCTACAAAAGACAAAGACTGGTCATAAAACTTGTGTATTAAACCATAAGCCTTCCTATGTCAATGATAGCTGGCCCTGGGCAAATCACTATTTAACAAAACCCTTCTTAATTTTAACCCTAAATAGCAGTATCACTCACGTCAAGTGATAATATGGATTGTATTACTTGTTTGTCATACTTGGATGTACAATCCTACAGTACAATTTCATGACAGGAATCATCAAGACTTGAAAAAAGGAATGTAAATTGCTTTTTCTGTTCACATTTACACCAGTAATTCCATCTAGACCCAAGCTTTCATCAGATTCATTCTTTCTCACCAGTGTTGACGTCACTTTCTGATCAACGTTGGAGTTTTTGGAAAGATTTTCTCAGAACAAACAAGATCCAAAGAGATTTTTATCACAGTGTACATAAAAAAATCATGCATTACCATTTTTTAAGAAATGCTGATGTGAAAATCACTGATCCTACTGAAATCCCGCTTACACCACATACGCATGTGAAAATCTGCTAAACTGAAGACAACTGTTTACTGCTTGAACTGTGCTGCCAGACATATGTAATTTAACTGCCAGCTTTCCAGGCAACCAATTTCACATGAACTCCTGAAGTGCTGGTTTGGGACATTTCAAGTCGTTATCAGAGTCATTTTTACCGCAACAGCGTCGTGCAGTGGCGCAGTGTTGCCATCGTCTAAACCTTCCCTCAGATTTCTCCACCAAGATGCCTCCCCATAATACAATCAGTAAGTACTAAGGGAAATGTCTTACTTGCTAACATTCATCACTTCGGCATACCTACGAATTTTTTGCAACCTATCAGATTTCTTTTCCTTGGGATAAACTGTTCACCTATAATACCTTTTAGACCCCAAACATCTTTACCGACTATGTCTCTAATAATCTAATTCCCTACAAGAAACCAGTAAAATTCTTTGTGATGGACAGGAATGCAAAGCTCTTTTACCAAGTCACACTCTACATAACTTATTTAGTGCAGTACAGAAAACTTTCTGCTTACTATAACCCATAGATAACATGGTATGTCATCAACAATACACTAAGATAAAATATGACAGTTTTACCCAATAAGTGAAATACTGGGCTTTTTATACACTTGGATGCAATAACAGCATCTATAAACGGTGCCGTTACAATCTCAATAGCACTGGAACATGATAAATTACTTCACAGCATTTTTGTTGAACAATGTTTTTAGTGATTGTAATACCACCATATTCCCTATCAAGTTAGCAGAGCTATAAGGTTTTCAAACACCTTGTCGTTGCAAAATGGTTTTTTTGTTAATTTTGTAACTATTTCCTTTTTTTAAAAAAAGCAAAATGCATTTAAATATAATGTTGAAGTACATTAAGATTAGGATATAAACTTGCACTGTATACTAAAATTTAAAAATAACAAGGAACCCCTTATTAAGAGAGATACCTCAGTCAGTATGCTTTCAATGTTTAAAAGTAGAAAATTAAAAGAAGCTGGTGGCTCCTCAAAGTCATAGCATGAGAGCCACATAATATTTTTAAAACTGCTTTTTTCCCTCATCAGTATCCTCTGTCTGAGTACAAAGGCAGTGGACAAACAGCACAGATGAATAAACATAAATATACAAATGAGATTTTTTTAACATGAAAGAAATTCTTGTCAATAACATAGAATTATATATGGAAGTAATTGATAAAGGAGTTTACTTGTCTTGAAGAAGTTAATGGGGTCTAGAGTAGTTCAGGATTCAAACTAGATGTTCTTTCTAGCTTTAATGCTGTCTATAATTCCAAGTGTGTAATCATCCTATCCCATGCATATTGATTATGTTAAATTTATATACATACATCTTCATGAGTGTTTAAACTGTGATATATTTCACACTTGCTAGATTTCGTTTGTTGGTTTTTTTTCTTTAACCCTTGAACTGCAAAGTACAATCTACCGCCCGCAGTGACCTGAACAGTAACAGGAATTAAGGGTAAGAAAGATCTCCAGCGGCCGTTTTTAAATGTGTAGTTCTTTGAACATGGGAACAACTGAAGCCTGACTACCTCTGCATTCATGTGTTCCTTTGCTTTTTGACTACTTTCCTTTGCTTTTTGACTTCTTAGCAGAAGAATAATGAAATTTTTTCTTCTCTTCCATTATAAATCCATTTCACAATTTGTGTCCATGTTGCTATGCCCAGCTGCAGAAATCAATAAAATAAGAATGAACTTGCAAATCATCAGTCCTTGGTATCTCCTCTCCCTATTTTTACAAAATTTTAGGGTTTTAATTATAGTTGGACCTCTGCCCTATATATCGATTTAAGTTGAAATCATTCTGAAGGTCCAAAGGATATTGCAGAGAGACAAAGGTACCCACTGAAGTACCAAGTAAACCTTGTTCACATAAGAAACTAGACATAAATTTAGTAAATTAGTCACGGGTGTAGAGATGGCACTACATCCTGTGAGACACAATATGAGAAAGTTACGGAAAAAAAAAAGTGGCATATGCTCAGGTGTTTTCCAAAATGTGTTTAACATTTTTATCCATATTTCTGATACACCTAAACATCACTCTACTTTTGGGGAACTATTTTTCCTTCTGATCTGAAAAGCTTGAAGGAAGCAATGGTGTCAAAATTCACTCTCCAGACGGAGGATGTGAAACAACAGTATGATGACATACCTAACCCAGCAACCACCTAGTCTGACAAGAATCAACCAGTCAAAGGACAAAACAGCTGTGGATCAGTCAGAGCGGGTGAGATAGTGCCAGCAGCTCACGCAGGTTTCCCAGGCTCATGGACACTGTCAGTTTTACTTGCCGTCTCTCAGTGCCTTTGCTACATTCTTTTAAAAAGGCAATGTCAGAGAGCTGGAACTCTCCGAAAGTGGGAGAGTGGCCTTTGGTCTTGGAGTGATCAAGTGTGCTGAGAAGAGAGAAGTGCAAAGTATGGTAGGGAAAAGAAGAGAGCATCTCACCAAGGACCTGGGAGCCCAAGGCTCACAGAGAAAGGCTGCTGAACAGAACAGGCAACAAAGATGAGCTTCAGGAGTTAAAGAAAAGTCCTTTAGGGCTCAGAGGGGTCCCAGCAGATTTTGCTCAACTCAAGGAAACACTGACATGACTAAAATCAAGCTTGAGGACAAGCAGCGATTTGTTCAAAACCCATTTTGTTTTTATCCTGTCTGACCTAGACGTTTTGGGTTAAACACAGTTTTTATACTAATAAGATCAGCTTTTTAATGAAAATGTTGGGTTTTTTTTCTTCTTTGGGAGACAAAACAGTCCAAATATGGACTGTATTAGTATCAACAGCAAAGCTAAATATTAGGTTAGAATACTAGATACCTCCTAAAATTTACAAGCATATTGCTCAAAGTCTCTTCAGTTTCATATAATAGCTACTATATCTGAGCTACTATGCCTTCTACTGTAATTTTGGAGCATCCATATTTCTCGACCAAATACAATGTAAGTTAAAAAAACTCACAGTAATTAGATACTAAATATATCAGAAAAATTTAAAATAAAGGAGAATTCTACAGCCAGAAAAATTTAAAATAGGAGAATTCTACAAGCCTATAAAGACAGTTTACATTCTTTTTGTGAAGTTACAGTTTAAAAGTTCACTTTTATAAAACTATCTAAAAGCTTTAAATACATTCCTTACTTTTTAGGTGGGCTTCACATCAAGTAGTAAACAGGAACAAAATAATGGCCATTCTGCCATTCTGGTTAAACAAAATTGATTTGACTACAGTAAGCCAGGCTTTCTGCAGTGAAGCTCTTTCAACATAAAAAGGATAAGGTGAATAAAATATACCATTTTGATCATTGTTCACTTGCTAATTGAAAAATTAACATTTCTAATTCCGGAAATACTACCAGAATTTTACAATCAACAGTAGTATGTGGGCTCCAAATATACTGACTATAGATACAAGATTTTAAAAAACTCATATTTCTAGAGGCAACAATTTGCCACATTGATTTTAAATATGCAAGAGATTATAAGCACAGTGTGTAATTTGGTACAGAATGGCCTAGCTCATCAATGTCAGTTAGATCATGTACACTAATAGTGCCTAAAATACTAGATTAACATGAAAACTGCTGAAAAAAATAATTCTTCTATAGACCAACCAGCTAAACAGCTTCCAAAGATCTTTACAGACTTACTTTGACCTTGTTTAAGCAAAAAGGTAGCCCTTGACCATCTTTGCTAATATTTACAAGTGAATAATATAACACCTTAAGGCTCACAGCAACCCCAAACAACAAAAGGGGGACAAAGACAAGTAAAAAAATCCCAGAGTTTGTGTTTATGTTACTTCAACTGAACAATATTTAAGTCCCTTTAAAAATGTCTGGTTTGTTCCATTTTTTAATTTAAAAAAACTAATTTCAGATGCAAGTTTGAAACCTTAATGATAGCAATTTCTGTTGCTGGTGAGAGCACACTACTATTGCAGTTGTGCTGCCGACTCTAGGGTAGGCCGTGCTGTGGGCTGTCAAATAGTTACCAATATTACGCAGCAGTTTGTTTCCCAAAGTGAAGAATAAGAAATCACAGCTGAAACTATATCAAACTCCAGCAGTGTTAGGTGCTCAGCATTCTCAATTCCCAGTCAACAGCTTGTAGGATCAGGCTCTCATGTAGGCAAACTGTAATTATTTGAGTCTCAGTGTTGTTTGAGCTAGCATATCTGTTCTTGCAAAACCTGATGGTCACAAAAAATGACAACTTCTAATCTCAGAAGTGACACCTACCACAGATAGAGTTCCTTAGCAGCATGCTCTTCAGAGCAAGTATTAAACCACCTCCTGACACACCTGATTTTCTCTAGCAGCCTTCCACCATGGAACGATTTAATCTGTCCCTGCTGAGTTCCTGAGAGCTGACAAGAATAAAAGCTGAGGTGGTATGGCTGGAGGCCATATTAATGTTTTGAATTATGAAAAATACATTAACAAGTGTTCTTTAAGCATATTTTAAAGTTATGAAACTACACCAAGTTCTAACTAACAATGTAAGCTCCTGGGGAAGGAGTGAGAGGAGAATGACAGTGACATTTTGTTGGTCTTTTTAAGTATTAGGACCACTAATAATATATCACTGGATAATCCATAACTCTTTTGGTATTGCATTGGTGGTTTTGCTATGTTGTACTTATAAAGAGTAGAAATTCCAGTTAAACATTATTTAAAAGAGTCTCTTCAATTTGCTGGTTTGGTATACAAAGTTTATTCATGTTTGCATGTTTGATTAGAGTAACCTCAACCTGTTTGACACCTTTCAGCAAAGGTGCTCCTTGGTGCTGCCTTATCATATTTAAATCTACATACTGTCCGCTCCTTCCTCTACTCCACACTTGGATTACTTTGTTGTAAAATGAAACGTGTGGTGTTTAGTAAAAGAAAGTCAGCAATGGAAGTTCTGTGATGTATATTACCCATTTCCATATTCGCAGTGAAATGAAGAATTACCGGATTGACAGCTGAGTATTCATTATTTACTCAGACAGCTGCCTTTTATTAAGAAATCACGAATATAGTGTAAAAAGCCATCTATTCCTTGCAACTACTGCTAAAGGGATCTTTGTGCAGACTCTGAGGTCTGTGGAGAGACCTTATACCAAAACAGTACCATATCACTGCAAACTGGAGATAACTTCTCTGAGAAGGGTGCATTAAAACATGGGTGATGAATGACAGGGAATTAAAATCCCTGTGCTAAAACAATGGTATTTTAGTTACTTTCACTGTCTCGACCTTCAATTTACAAGTAAAGATATTAAGCTCTCTGAAAGGCAAGATGAATATTCATACTGCTCATTTTCTTGAGTACTAGAAAGTAATTACTGTAGAATGGATTTCAACCGAGGCAGTTGTTACCTCCTGCTGAAGCAGTCTTTCTTAAAAAGGGGTCCATAAAAAAAAAAGAAATATGGGTTGACAAACTGGTGGTTTTATCACTGAAACAGCATTCAGTATGACGAGATATGATTCTAGACCAGGGAGATTCTGTGAACTGTGGTGGGATAGGTGGAAACTAGAGAACTGCTGGTATTTTCTCATTGCTATAATAAGTGGTACAAACATCTTAATTAAGGTTCTAAAAAAATGTTTAGGTCTCCCTGTTGCTTCCACATATACAAAGGAAAACGCATCAGGAAAGACAATACTTTTTTTTCTAATGAGTTTGCAAGCACCACAGGAAGTCTCACTCTGCCAAACTACTTGAATAAGCTCCAGAATCCACACTATGATACAGGTTGGAGTGAAGAAATCTTATAAAGTCCACAAGGATACGGGATGGCTCAGCGAATGATTACGAAGAACTACATTATGGATCCATTGTATCTAACTTCTGAAAGAATACAGTGGAGATGTAGGAGCTACTCACTGGCAGGTATAAGCTTAAATGGACAAAGTAAGAATTCACAGCAGAGCAACTTAACCAACCTTTAAATTGCTGCATTCAAGAAAAATAAACAGGGAGTTGTAAAAAAAGAAATATCTCCAACTCTGTTCAAGGTCTAGTTTTCCGTGGGAGACTTAAATAAAGCTTTAAATTATCTGTAAACGTCAGTTCAGCTTCTCCTTAGTGAGATTCTCTGAATGTCACTATCAGTTAGCATTGCCTACCATCTTTGAGGATTGTTTCTCGCTCTGTGCCATCAATTTTCTGTCGTCCAATTAAGAAACTGGTAGTATCAGCAAAGTAAATGTAATTGGTTTCGGCATGGAAGTCCAGAGCACGAGGATTGACCAGGTTTTCTATAGGGATCATGTATTCATCAGACACTTTGGTATTCAGGTCCATTCCCCGTATTATTCCCGGGCGTCCCTTCCCATAAAAAAGAAACAATTCGTTCTTTGGTCCTGCAAAAGAAAGATTACAAACATAAACAACTGATGCTCCCTAATCTTCTTTACAGTGCATAATGTCACTGTTTAATTAACTGGCACAATTAGTGGGGGAGCAGGAGCGTTATTCAACACCAAAAATTAAACTTTCATATATTCTGAAGGTATCTAAACTCAAGAAATCTAGCTAATTACATTACCTTAATTAAAATACAAATTACTTCAGTGAGCTGCTTACATCTAATTATTTTTTTCTGTAAAAGTTCACACTGAAAAGCAATGCTAGATCACAGAATAACTTTGCATCTACTGTGAAATGGACATCTATAGCTTTGTAGGCATTTAATTTTACAATTCATTAGGATCTATGAGGGTAACGTAAACCACGACTGAAGTAATCATTAAATCTAACAAGACCATAAACTCCAGCAAATACAAGACGCTATTTTTTTCACCTGTAGTTTCTCAGAAACAAACAAGACGAAAGATTACAGTGAATGTCCTTCAAATGGGAAGGAATACAACAAATCAACACACGCTGTTCTTTCATACCGAGATACAAAACATGGACACCAATATTTCCTCTTTCTGAGGAGATTTTTACAATTTAATCAAGTAGGTTAATTGCAAATAACTGAAGCTTAGTAAGGTGATTTTCTTTCCTTAAAGATACTCATAGATATCCTTAGATCCTTAGTACTATCTACATACCTCTTAAAATTTTCAAAGATATATACTTTTCCTAATGCCTCTCAGGGTTTTCTGTTGGAATTGTTAGTGAAAACCATATGAGGTTTGACTGAGGTCAAATATATCCATCTACCAGCATCCATCGAAGTATCTAATTGCATGCCTTTCATCTGAACTAAATCAATGCCATTTGATTGAGAAACCAGGCAAAATTAGGTATTCCCCAAAATTTTCAGGACTGTCCTGTTGGCTGTAGGTGACTAACAGATTGTGTATACCTGATGTTAGGTATAACCATAGTTATACAAATCAAACTTGCTTTCACAAAGTATGAGAAAAACCTTGCTTGACTTATTCACACGAATGGTCTGCTTCTGAGTTACAAGTTGATTGTATGGGTAGAAATTAGGTGTGACAAACTATTTAGCAGCATTTCAGTACCTATGTGCTGTGAGAATGCATAGTATATAAAGAAATTGTAAGACTGATTAACTTAAAACCCGTGATAATTTTTAGAATTCTTTAAACAGCGTCCCAGGTTTAATTTGTCCCTTGTATGAACTAAGCCAAATCACATCATTTTAAGGGAATGAAAGGAGTATATGAACAGAGTGCCAGGTATGTGTTGCAAACAAATTTTACCCAAAAACAGCCCATGTGATTTCTATTGTTATTGATAAGCACGTTAAATAACACCCAGAACTATACCCTGAAATATTAGCAGCTGGCAGACTCTTTGATTTAAATAACGTACTTTTGCATGACCTGCCATCACTTCCCAAGATGAAGCCAGTCCTGCAGCGACAAGTCCGTGCTTTGTAGTTGCTGCTGAGCAGACAGATGTGTGAACATCCCCCCGGCATTCCATATGGGTCCACTTCACATGCATGGCTTCGGACTATGGCGAGTGAAAAACAGCACGATTGAAATCCATTTAAAGCAAGATAATTATATGCACCAGCATGTAGAAAGTTTAGGCAGGAAAAAAAGGGAATTTGTGTCACAGTAAATTTGTCCCCAGAATATAACTACAAAAGAAGTGTTTTTTTTAAGGTGATACCCAAAGCAGACAAGTAATCCCAAGGGCCATCTTGTGGCTATTAAGCCATACCCTACAGTGTTGTATGCCATCACCCCTTTTTGAATAAGCTTCTGCACAGCGTTTGCCAGGCAGCACTCCCCTGGGGTGGCTGACACCCTTCCCCATTTTTATTTGGTGCTTTGGTTCATTTGGTTCGTTGGTTGGCTTTTTGAGAACAGAGTGAACCCAACGCCAACGCAGTTTGCTATTCATTCAACTCCATTAGACAGCACCTTTCTGAGGCAGATGCCTGTGCAGAAACTAAAGAACAGAACGAGCCTTGTAGCATTTTTCCATATTTGTACAGTTGGGACATAAATCCAGCTGAAGAAGCCAAAGAATTCCTTTCCCTTGACTCCATATTTTCAAATGCACGGTTCTAAATTAGCAGACTAATATATCAAATAAATTTTTTTAAACTCTTTAAGGTAAATCCAATGAGAAAACAAAATCTATCTTGCTATCCTACATTTACTAAGCTGGCTTACAACAGGCCAGTACAACAGTATTTTAGCTCAAAAAATGTTTTTCTCGTCTCTCTCCTTTCCCTCAAGCTTTTGAGTTGTTTTTAAAAAAAGTAATCAAGTGGTTTAAGGTCGATATTGTTAAAGGCATACAGAAACTCTACCAAGCTGAGACAGCCTTTACAGCGAATCTTGACAAGCAACAAACACGTCTATTCAAAACAAAAGAAGTAGCAGAGTGAGCAAAGGGCAAGAGGACCAGAGTAATCACAGGATGCAATAAAAGATTACACTGTGCTCACGTCTCTCCTCTACCCAACCTCTCTGACTCCCTCAGGGGTACAAGAGGAGGGCCTATAGCAAGGAGAGAGTCTTTGCAACCTCCTTCGGCCACCGACATCTGCAAATCAACGCCCTCAGCTATAGGGTGAAAATTAGCTCACCCAGTCTACATCAATTTAGAGTTTGTTACCACTTCAGAGACTTCTCTAAAAGCAGTCAGTCTGTTTAATAACATTGACATTGATCACCAGAATTGATGCGTTTGCTTTTCTGTCCAAGCAAGCATGGCAAGGATTTATTGCTATCAGTCATATCAAAAAATTCTCGTGAAGTATCACTGTAAACATTTTGGATCTTGCTATCTTTGCACAAAGCTCCCACAAATCGCACTGCTGCTCAGAATGCAGAAAGTATGCGATCCGAGCCATGATTAGAGTCATACAGGACTATGGACCTCAGAAATTGCTATTTTACCAAAAATTCTGAGATTATAAAGAGTTTTTCATTCTAGACAAAAATGAAGATTTCTTTCACAAAAGGCAAAGATGATATTTATACAAACCAAGGAAAACTTAACAGCAATTTCCTATCTCACCAGTTGCTGTGCTGGCAGTTAGGCAGGCTAGCTGCCCACATCTCCATGCTTTTCTGGCCACCCTGAAGATGGGGGCTCTCTTGAGGTTCGTAGTCTGTCTGAAAAGCAGGCCCAGAGAAACCAGGAATCTCTGAGGTCCGAGAGCCATGTGTGGACGGTATTGGACATCTAACAACTAGGAAGGTGTTAAATTCTGAAAGCGTTAAGCGTGTGGAGCCAGAAAACTTGCAGACCAGTGGCCTTTGGCAGCTGTCCGAGCTGAACGCTCAGGAAGCAGTTGTGTTAGGAGCTTAGAGACGCAGGAAAACTGGGCAGATGAAGAAGCAACGGAGAGTTTTGCTGCAGTGATAAACTTTCACTGAATCTTCTGATATATTTTTCTGGAAGAACCTTTTTAACCACACATCCACCTAATATCTGGTTTTACGTTTCCTAGAAAGAGGAATTTTGATCTTACCTGCTGTTTGAGTTCTTTTCTGGTATACATGGATCTCTTTAGCATTGTCAAGTCTAGCAAGAGACTGAACATCAGTGCCATTATACCTGTTTACTCGTAAAATGTTGAGGTTATCTGAATTGACTGTATATAAATAGCTTTCAAATACTGCCAAACCACAAAGATGCCTAATCTGGAAAAAAAAAAAAAAAAAAAAAAAAAAAAAAAAAAAAAAAAATCATTATTTTAGCTGAATATTTTAGGTACATCTAGGTTTTGTAAACATCAAACATTACTGTGAATTGTACGTGCTAAACTGTACAAAAGGATTTCTGAATACGTCGACAAATATTTGTAAGTAATAAACACAAACTACACTACAAGTATAGTTCACATTCTTGCAGTCCGAAGTTTACAATTTGAAAAGTTTTGTACAAGAAAGGCAGAAAATTAAAAATATTTAGCAATCCAAATTCATTTATCCTCTGAATTTCCCAGTTTGTGTTTTAAATTAAAAGCTCCTACATACTTTAAGTGCAACAGCTTATTTTAGTATTAACTAGTATTAATTAATAATAACTACGATAAATTAACTAATATTAACTAACATTAATATATATAGCAAATATAGATATTTAAAACAGTTTATAGGTTGAATTGATGTATTTTTTTATTATGTTATCATCAAAGCAAGGCAAGTAGTGCAAGATATACCCACTGAATATTTTCTTAAGTAAATAAATGAATAAATAAACAAATTCCCTCAGCTATGCTTGTGTTCCTTTTGTGTTGGTGTCTTTGAATATGGTTGTGGTCACACAGTACTGCTTGTTTCTCAATAACTGAATTCTAAAATTGTATTAATCTGTGATGTGTTTGTGATACATTGATTAAAGATTACCTAATGCTAGTTAGCCAATCACAAGTCGAACATGAAGTGTTCAATAATCTAGTGGTTGTGCTTGATTTATAGATTTAAAAAAATGTAAAATATTTCATGGACAATTTTGAAAGCTGAGCAAATTAAAGAGAACTTGTTGGCAGACATTCAGATATTGTTAGGCTGAATATCTTATTAGTTTCATCAATAAATTGTTCAACACAAAGTATTTACTTAGCTCATTTACTCACAAATTCAGACACACATCACAAAAAACCCGAAACAAATGAAATACCCCTGTTGCGCATCAAATATTTCAGTCCTTTCTGTAAATTACCCCCGAGTTGGCCAAGTCTTGCTATTGTATTCTGACCTTACCCAGAAAAAAAAAAAAAAAATTGAGATCAATGGAAGTGTTTAATTAAGACCCAATAGAAATTCAATCCAATTATAGTAAGATGGAAAAGAAAACAGCCTTGAAAATAATGATGTATCTGTACCAAATTGTTGGCTTCTCCTCTGCATTATCATCCTTTCTTCCCTATTTCCATTTGCTCTCAGCTTAAAGCTTTATTATTTAACTCCCATGAGAGCTTTTCTATATTTACACTATTAAAACTATGTGATTCTTTTTACAATACATTTTATGTATTATGACTTAATTATTTGTATTTAATTTATGCATTTGTTGGTTTTTACTTCTCCTGAAGCTTTCCAGCTATCTTATGCGTGAATGGAAATGTTGCTTGCTACAAAGAATAGTCCTTTGAAAGCCACGCAGACCATCAATCATAAAAGCCCGTACCATTTGGAAAGCATGTCTTTTGATATGCTTGTACTCATGAAATAGACTTTAATCCCTAAAATTACTTGAGAATAGTTTTCTGGTCTGCTCTTTCCTTGGACTAATGAGGAGTAACTTGGAGTAACCGCCATTCTAAATCCTGGCAAATGCAAGCACAAGACGTAGTGACATCACCAATTTTTCATTTGAGTGGAGAGACAACCAATATGCTTCTCCTTTTGTGATAGCAGTGACCAACCGAAAGGCCAAACTTTTTAATACCCTTCACCCATATTGAAAGAAACAGACATCCTTCTCCTTTCTTAGCTAGTTTAGAGAAGAAAGAAACCCTCTGAACTTGATAAAGAATCCTCTTTTGCATCTAAATTGCAGAAAGAAGAGAAAGAACAAGCATCTCTCCTATGACACCAGTACAACTCAGTTACAAGCCTGTAAAAGTATGTTAGTTGCTTCTGAAAATGGCTTGCTTTTTTTAAGGCCCTATTCCAAAATGTTACCTGGAAAAAAAAAAAAAAAATTTTCAAGATCTTTTATTCTAGAACAACTGGCTAAAGACTGGGAGTAATTTGGTAGAAAATAGGAAGGTGTTTGCTATTTAGCCAGGTGACCTAGACTGTTTTTTGTCACATTTTCTGCCTATTTTTAAATGGTAGTTACACTAACCAGTTGTCTCTTGGTAAACAGTGATTACTTGGAAGCAAGCAAAGAATGACAGCAGAACAGGTAAAATGTTTATTCTGTCTGCACATTTTTACACACTCTGTTTAACCTCAGGCAGAAGCAGATGTAGTCACGGTACCCACACCAGCTCTGGGAGCCCAGGTAGCAACCAGGAACAGTTTGTCTTTGCTAATTTTCCCTTGATTTACATAAGCCTCACAACTTATGTTCCTTTCCCTGCTACCTACTACCCTGCTCTCCAAGCTGAAGCAACAATTACGGACTGATATACTCCTGCTCAAAGACTCATACAGTCTCAGCATTTGTATTTATGACTCTGAACATCTGGATCAACTGGGAAAAGCATCATTGCCATGAACAAAATATGATTTAAGGGCATCCAGATTGGTCTGAAGAGGTGAATAGCTTTTGCGGTTCTTCTCTTTCACATTCTTGTGCCTTGTAGTCTCTCCTTCCTGAATTGCCAAGGAGATCTTCTTGGCATTAATAATTTACCCCCTGGTATCTTTCCATTGCCCCATATTTTCCCTGCTGAAGTCTTTTACAACGGGGAGTGTGACTTAGATGGTGCATTGTTAATGAGACGCTGCATGGAAGTTTGTCCATAGGTTGCAAAACAGGCTAAATTGCAAATAAAACAAAACATGCAGATAGATCTTTTACTGTCTAACGCATTTGAAGTAAAAAGAGAAAAAAAAATCTGAAATTACTGTAACTGTTAGCATTATGTACATTTATTTTATTGATATCGTTACTTTTTACTAATTTGCAAATAAATACCTACTTGTCTGCCTTTAATTATTGTATGCCTCTTTCCTCCTTGATAGTCAACAACTTCCACACTGTCCAGGTATATGTCAACCCAGTACACATATTTATTAACGAGGTCTAGTGCAAGAGCAGTTGGCTGTTCAATTTTAGAGTCTACAATCCATGTCCTGTTCATTCCATCCATGTCACATCTCTCAACTTTGGCAGCATTCCCGTAGTCTGTAAAGAAAAGCTTTCTGTTGAAAGAAAATAAGATGTTTTAAGTTTCAAAGGGTGTGAGCAGAGTACAAAGCTCCTGGTGGCTCTGTGCAAAGCAAGTTTTTGTTCTTCATCGTTTCAGGGGGTTCATCTATCAATAACCCATATAACCCATAATGATAATCATATAATTACCAAAAAAATTCACCGTATCTTCTAACAAATTCACAATTACCCAGAATTTTCTTTCAAACGGAACGTACAGAGGTTCCAAACGCATTTCCTTACACCACAGATGCACTATGTAATACTTGTCATTTAAATGGATGGTACTCATATGTACAGAGACTACATTACAATCTTAAATATCTCTTTAACCATTATTTATAAAAAATGGCAAGATAGTTACAAATAACAAAGAGTGGAAAAACCACAAAGCACTTACATGGTTTGGAGAACAATTCATTGCATATAAGGTATAACAAATAGAGCGATCCACACTGTCAGGTTTTGAAAATACATTTCTAAAGAAGATGCTTTAGTCTGTAGTGCATTTGTATCCAGCCTTGGAAGGATGTTCAGGCTTTAAAATGTTTCCACAAGTCCAACGAGTCATTCCATCCAAGAATAAAGGGAAACTACCAAAGACTTAAAATTGCTACTAAAGCTTCCTAACCCGATACTTGATTAGCATGCACTGGGTTTAGTACAGACAAATCAATTCTGATTAACCTGACAATATTTTAACAAGATTACCTATTTGTTAGACTAAATTACACTTGCAATCTGAAGACCACCTTGCCATGACTTTAACATGCTATAAAGAATAATCTGATTCCAGACTGAACGTTACTAAAACTACTTTGAGAATCAGGATTTCATTTTCCAAATGAAGTGAATTATCTCCTAGTTATTGCCACTAATGAGAATAACATTGGATCAACAGCATATAAACCTTGAGATATCTTTATGTTAAAGCGTAGTAATTTATAGCCTTGTAACCTCTCATAGAAATTCAGCATTGTAGTATGCTTTAGGCTGGAAAGAATACATGTTTGCTAAATAGCCAAATGAGACCCATATCCTTTATTATTACCAACTTCAAATAAATAAGAATACATTTTAAATGTAGTTGAAGTGTTTCATGTGCAAAATGTGTAAACTAAAAAATTATTAAAAGTATTGAAGGCAGTAGAATTATCTATAGTATACGTACAGCAGTTGCCAAATGACAAAATGAATTCATCACCGAATCGTAAAATGGGGCTTGAGGAGAATTTGAAAGGTCATGTAGTCCATCACCAGGCCATATGGCAGAATAAAGTTTACCTATAACATTCCTGAGGGATAACTTCATTCCTGACAGAAATTTCTATTTATCAAAATCACTTTGAATTCCTGTCTTGTCCTTCATTGTAATTCTGTATCCCAGCTGTACTTTAAGAACATTTTAAAACACACATACTTAACATTCAGGCCCATATAAATCAAAATGTGCATATTACAGATGATGTGCAAAGTAAAAATTATGTCTGCAAAGCAAATATTTAATTTGGAAGGAAAACAGCCAAAGAATTGTGTGTGTATATATGCGTATACACTTTTTTATATATATATATGTGCATATATGTATTTCATCAGCAATAACAAGGCCAACACCTATTACATTTAAAGTAAGTTGAAAATATGTTACATGTACTCTAGTCTATGATCTGTACTTCTGAGGATTTGATTTAGGTTATTTAATGGAACTTTGTATCTCAGGATTCAAAAAGTCAAACACAAGCTCATTTTGCAATCATAGAACCAAATGGGTTGTGCTGTGATCAGGCACCCCCCCGTGTGTACATATAAACGCATACATACACGCAGCAACTACAGAGACCTGGAGCTTGACTTCAGACTGACTCTTTACTCGATTGCTTAGTGCACAGTATTCTTATACAAGACTCAACATTTCTACGCGATATCACAGAGTAATACACAAGTCAGAACTAATAATTATTTGCCTTTTACAATTATATTCTCTCTTCAGATCAGACAAGAAATAAAACGTTTGTACATCAAATGGAACCAGTAAAGAGCATCTCATTTAAGATGCTTCTCCAGCTTTCAGGCATGGGAGGTCATTTCTTTGTTTTCTAAATATCTGTTTTATATTAACATCATCTGTGCTAAGGAAGCTAGCATGACTTCATGTGTAAATGACATACTTTTCATTTTAAAAATAATTACTCTTCTCCTGGAGACTGACGATAATAAAACTTTATCTTTTAATGTAGAGGCAAAAGACAGAGCGCGAAAGTAGTTGCCTAACTGCTGCCGTATGATCAAAGTGTACAGAAAATTAAATTAAGAAAATTAAATGCTTTACCATGTAATCTTGAAATGCAATTCTGTATTTAAAGACTAATGCAGATTTTTAGAATGAGGTTTAAATCGGAATTGCATTTATAACACACGAAGCTGACCCACAATTACACTGTATTTCCTTTGCCTTGGGAGTTCTCAAGGATGCACTGTAGTAGTATTTATTTCAGCTCAAGACTAATTTTCCTGCTGACAAATGGTGCTGGATTTGCTTATCCATTTTCAGCAGGGGGTGGTGAAATCTTTTACCGATTCACAGAGCAACTGCAGCAGGAATACTGACCACGTGCATTTCCCTGTACAGCCCAAGCACTATGGATTAGTACTGACCTTAAGGGACCACCTCTAACAGGGACAGGGCGAGCTATGTGCATTACAGCCTTTATTTCCTGAGACTACCAGTGATGCTAATTGAGGCTGCTGTAAAACAGTAAAAATTTTGGCACTAAATTGAATTTTATTAAGGCACGTTATCTTTTGAAAGCTACAGACTTCTTCATGCATAGAAATTCTGAATATTCTCCTAGCTCTTTGAAACTGTACAAACCCCATGTTCTGCCCATTGTTAATCAAGAACAAAAAGGGCCATCTTCTTCATCAAGTCCAGGTGCTTTGCAGGCATCCTGTACTACTCTTTTTTCAAACTTCTTAAACTCATAAAAGTACTTAGTTGTTTTGACCCAACGTTCCATCCAGAAGTTCTTCCAGAATGGTTTCATTGTTGTTCCAACAGTTAGGAATCTACATCTAATAACTAATGATGGCATCTTCAAGGCTAAATTATACCTACTGATTTCTGCAGCACACTTATTTGGCTTAAACTCTTTTTTTCACCTGTCTTCCCCTCCAAAGGTATTTCTAGATGGCAATCAAATTCTTTCGCTCTCTGCTTATCTTGAGCTGCTAGGTAAAGGAAGTCAATCTTTCTCATCTCATAAAACAGGCTCTTTATATTGCCCTTCTGTGCAGTTATTCTAATTTTAGCTCACGTTATTGAACAAGCATGGTCAGCACTGGATGCGCTCGCTGCTCCAGAGAGGAGTTCACTGGTGTCTGTACAATGGCACTGTAACTTCCCTGCAACAGCTGGAGATTCAGCCATCACTGGGTGACATTTCCTATTTTCACAGCTCTATTACACTGCTGATTTACAGTCATCCTCTCACCAGCTATTACATACATCCTCCTCCCTCCGCTGATTTCCCAGGGTTTAGCTGACTTTCTCCAGTCTGTGAAATACAACCCATTTCACAACTCAACAACTTAGTCTTAAAAAGTTACGGTTGGAGTTTTTCCAACAAGAGTTTGGTTTCAACTAGGAAAACACAGGGAATATTCCCTCCACATCTGAGCAACGGAATCTCTATAACATTTTAAAATATCCTCAACTGACAAACCCACCGACTACAAATAGCAATAAAGTCATGTTACTAAATAAAACTAATTCCAGAGGAGAAGAATGCCATCATGAGATAAAAGTGAACTTCCCAGTCCCTGTTCTCATACCAGTGGTCACAGATTCATCTTTCCTTCATTATCAGGCCCCGAAAACACATAAGGAGGCCCTCAAAAGGCCTGCTGTTCTTTCCTGACAGAAGACATCTGTCCTCGATAGAAACTTCCTTTCAGACCCAGATAATTGCTATCTTAGTTCAGCTGCCAACTTTATATGCCCCCCTTATCACCATTGGTTTTGTCCAGCAGCTTCTCTCTTGCCACTTCCTTTTGTTTTCCAAGCTTCCAGTCACCGCATTCATAATCCACCTATTTAATTAGCCAAGAAAGAAATATGTTTCCTTGTAAAGCTACATTTGGGCATTTGGATGACTGAAAACTCTTAATTTCTGATGCACCTAAGAAGCCAAATACTGTGTAGCACAATCAGATGTTTGGGGGGCAAAATTTCACAATTCTGCAACTCCTTGGCAAAAACCCCACCACCCATGTATGGAACAATAATATAAGGTATGATGAAGTAGTTTTCAATTTTTTCCTGACACATACAACTGTGCTTCACAGTTATGTGTGTTCATGTGCCACTATTATTGTTTTTTATTCTTTATATCCCTCCTCATTCTCTCATTACTCTTTGTAAT
Organism: Aptenodytes forsteri; assembly: GCF_000699145.1. Taxonomy (NCBI): domain Eukaryota; kingdom Metazoa; phylum Chordata; class Aves; order Sphenisciformes; family Spheniscidae; genus Aptenodytes; species Aptenodytes forsteri. Next base: position 1,897,449 of record NW_008794155.1, on the reverse strand, counting down.
AGGGAAGAGGTGCATTTGTCACCATCTCCAGAAGCTCATCTATTCAGCCTCCAGGCCTCAGACTCCAAACTGTTACCTGTATAACTCACAAGCCAGCCTATTCCCACCTCTTATTGCTCCTTTAATTCCCAGGTTATCTTTTAAACCTCAAGTGCTCCTTCAGTGGACCTACAGAAGAGGAATGTGTTATTGTACAGTAACCTCAATCCCTTATGAGAAGAAGCAAAACAGTTTCAGGCATGCCCAAACAGGACAGAGGTGCAGAAGATACACCATCACACATCTGATAGTATGGCATGGTTTAAGACCAAATGCAAGAGTGGAGGCTAAATGGACTCAGGTACCAAAACACTTTAATCACACGTGCATCCAAATTACACACCTTCCTTGCTCTGCAGGAGGGAAGACATGGTATCCTATAGAGTTACCTAAAGCTCATATTTTAAGACTACTACTACTACTATTTTTAAGACTACTGCCAACCCAAACCATCCCAGCTGCCACATAGCAGTCAAATGGCAATGCCAGGGAAAATACCATCTTTTCCCTCCCCATCTGTTTCTCTCTTCCCCTGGTCTTCTCTTATCAGAGATAAAGATGTGTTAGCATAAGCACTACTTGGTAGGAGAAGTATAAAGATTACAAATACACACGCATTTAAAGGACAGCACCTTCTACTTAAGCTGAAGAACCAGTAAGGATGTTCTTCTGAAGTAATTACAGGCCCACTAGCTTAATCTCAAGAAGGTGGGAATTGCTGGGGCAGATTTTGAAGGGAAGAATGACAGAGAGCTTGGTAGTTCACGGGGAAGAGTCAACTGCAATGCAAATCTATCAGAGGTAAACTAATATAGTATATATAGAAAGAAGGCTGCTTTCTTAGACAAAGTTACTGCCCTGGACCAGACCTATCTAGATTATAGTAAAATAGTCAATAGCATACCTCAACAGGAGCTAAGAGTAGAAAGAGCAGTATTTAATTTCCAGAAATTACACTGAAAGGATCGTTCTCAAGACAGAAAGCTACTAAAGATACTCCGTTAGTCTTGGGAAAGTGAATGAGCGACAAGAAGTTGGAGGCTTTTTTCTAATTTAGAAAAGGGATTACAGTGGGGGAAAAAACTCTGAATTGGAGTAACAGAAATGGGGTGCAATTTAATCTGTTTAGAACCTAATGAGAAGACGGTTGGCATTGAGCGGCACCAGCCAGATACATTGTAGGACAAATTGTAAACACAGAAAGATACACTGTAGGATAACTAAAATTATGAGGACTGTGGTGAACAGGGAACCTTCTTCAGAGAAGGTGATCAAAACACCTAATTAAAAAGACTGTGTGAAAACATCCGTGGGATGTTTGTAAACTTGTAAATTTCTGCTTGTAAATTAAAGCTTATGGTATCAGGATCAACTTACTACTTACGGATCTACTTACTGGAGTCTCAGAAGGGGACTGCCATGCAGTCCTGTATCTGATTTCTACTGAATTTAATCAAAACAAATGTGATTTGATTTAATTTACATTGCATTTGATTACTAGAATGCTTTACAGCATGGTCCAGGAATATTTTCCCCTCTGTTGATGTTTAATACTCTGTTCAGTATTCTTTTTCATCTGCATCTAAAGCAAAAGAAATCAGCCACACTCAGATTTAGCCCATTTTTGGTAGTAAAGAAGCCATGACCCTTAGCGTACCAGACAAATCTTAGGTACTTGAAGAGTACTACTTACTAACACACCCACATTTAAAACAATTGCCAGGTTTGGGGAAAGGCAAATTTTTCCCCAGGGCAGGAACGTAAAACCCATTGGATTTGGGCATGTAGGTTCCTCCTCCCCCCCTGCTTCTTTCTAGCGCAATGCAGCACCCATCACCTTGAGCATAATTTCTCCTTGCAAATCCATGCTATTTTAGGGGGGTTAGAAACCAGCAGGCTCTCCAGCAGTGTGCCTTAATTTTTGTAACTGGTTTTGGAAGGAAATATTGGATCGATGTTTTTTGGGCTACATAGGAGTGAAATTCTATTAAAGCTCCTCTGTGATTTCTGCAATGTGAAGGAGGACATTTGTTCCAAATGTTCCTAATATTTTGGAATCCTGGCAATGAGTGCATAAGAGTAAAATAATAGTGGTTTCTTCTCATTAGAGAGCTGAAGATTAGTGCCATGAAGGAAAAGTAAAACAAACAAACAAACAAACAGTTAGACAACTCATTCTCACCACAGAGCCAAGCTCAAATCACTGCTTGTTGCACAACAGAACATGGGCAAAATCAGCAAAAGCTCAACCCAAGTGCCTTAGGGGGGACATTTGTAATAAAGTACCTTTCTCTTTACATGGAAAGCACCAGTTCAAACAAAGGTTTTCTTATTTGCAGTAACAGGGATGGCAATCTGAGCAGCAAACAGGGTAAAATAGCCGTGAATTTGGGGACGGATTAAATAAAGAGCAAATCCGGTTCACTGCTAAAGTAGCTACAAATTGTCATAATCTGTGGAGTTCTTATTGAACAGAGCAGCACAACATGGGGGAAAGGAGAAAAATCCTGAAACTGTTTCAATTGTATTTTTTCCTTTTTTTTCCTACTAAAACTGTCCATCTGTAGAAATACGCCTAGTATAAAGCCAAATTGGCTTGCCATCAACAGGACTCCCCCCCCAATATAATTTCCTTTGACATATAAAAATATGCATTTTCAGAGATGTTATAAAGGGAATGTAACATGATAATTCAGGACTGTGATTTGTTACATTGCTGTGACTGTGTTCTACTATTGTTTTATCTTACCAAAACAAAATCCAGTGTAGAATTTTGAGTTTGATCCTTTTCACTTTTGAGGGGATAAAAGCCTTCGCTTTCTTTGGTCTTAGGGATGGCAACCAAACATGCATAAAATAAAGTTTTTTTAAAGGTCATAATGACCCTTAAAGAGTTTTGTCCCCTCCCTTTTCCACCCAAATATGCTTTCTCTGCAGGGAGGTAACTGCAAAAGGCACTCCAGTGCACCTACCTACCACCTCTGGGTGCAGCAGGAATAGTATATGATAGTAAGATGTACAGCTAACTTTCTATCTTATGATATCTTTCCACGGTTTCAATTTTCTCTCACAAGTTATACTTCTTCACACTCAGAGTAAATACGTAGCAAACCCATATCAACCGTACCATATTGTCTTTCTTGCTCCACTTATGAATAGGTGTGAGTTTCTGTACATGCTAAAAAAATGCACGCCTGGAATATAACACCAATAAATCAAAGACAAACACCCACAGAAATGAATATTCAATTCATAGGTTTTGCTAGAGGATAAAAATGAAAAGAAAGTTTGTCTTACACTTATTCTTGTCATAATAGTGAAGTCTGGGTTTTTTCCCCCCATCGACAAGATTAAAGCTTTGAGACGTACTCTTGAAAACCTGCATCCCTTAGCATATATCAAATTTATACTTGCTTAATCTGCTTTCTGTCTAAATACAATTCAATATCCTTTCATTAAAGCCATGTAATTACCTTGAGTAATTTTGTGCAGCAATGGTGCATTTTCATTGTATTTCTCTTTCTTCCGAACAAAAGGACGTTGTTTGAATTTTGAAAATTTATTCCCAATATAAAATTATAGGAAGGCAATCCAATTTTACCTTTTATGTCACTTTTTTCATGAATATATGCAACGTTTTAATGACTTATTTTTAATTGAAAGACACACTGCAGATGTATTCATGGATTCAAAGGGCCCTGAACATTAGTATTTAATTTGTCCAGTTATTGCCATTCATCTGAAAATGTATGGATTCCGATTTAAATTGGATGCAGAAATCTAGAAGTAGAGTCCTTTCAGACTGTACGTGTATCTGCCCATGTGTTACTGCAAGCTCATCAGAATAAGAATAAAGAAACACTGATTCTTCCCAGTTTATCACAAACCAGCTGTGCCAAATTGCTGTGTTGATCCACTGAGAAAATTCATTTTTTAAAGACACTCAAACTGTCATGTAACATGGTTTTGTATCACCACTTAAGTAGACTTTTAACGTGACAGCCAAAGAGTACCAAGAAGTCTTTATAATATTTTAAAAATAGTCTATATAAAACCAAAACTATTTCACAGATTTTTATGTATTTATAAAACGTGTGTTTACATCCAAGTCACGCACATGCTGCTGTTAGATATCCTTCAATCTGTAAGTCTGAGCCTGGAGAGAACATGATGATGAATATAGTTCTTGCATTATCCTGAGTAATTATTTCTGAGGATTAGATGGTTAATTTCAACTGCTGTATGTTTTATCAGATACACAAGATGCAGTGAAATAATTTTGCCACAGAAAATTGAAATTCTGTTTCTTCATTGGAAACTCAGGATCTCACATATATGCTATCATTCAAACTCAACTAGAGATATGTATTTTTGATGTAATATTTTTTATTATTCTCCTTTGAATGATTTCTGGAGCAACAAAATGGTGCCACTTGATCTTTTCTACTACTTACATGAACCCAAGTACACAGCAGAATACACACATTCAAAGACTTATTTTCAAAGATTTAATTAGTATTGGCTCTTTGCTCTTTCACAGAAAAAAGAAACACTACTTAGCTATTTAATTTTCATAATATATTATTATACGTAGTCAGACACTATTTTTTCTTCCACTTAATAAACAACCTTTTCCTTTAGTTGAAAAGAGACTATTTTTAAAATGACTTTTTAAAAATAGAATTTTTTTTTGGGGG
>NW_008794155.1:1881418-1892623 GCF_000699145.1 Aptenodytes forsteri | reverse complement strand
GGGAGAAAGTTTTCATTAATTTTTCAGTACTTGTAGGGAAAAAATAGAAAACAGAAGACCCCTGAAAAGTGTGTCTGACTTGCAGCCTGATGAAACTCAGGCTAACAGGAAAGCAGTCTGGAGCTTGGCAGGTTAAACTTTTGTCCTAGAGCTAAGTTCAGCTACGGAGCAAATCAGGACAGCACTAGCAGTAACTCGCTTTTTAAAAATGACTGTCTAGACACAGGAGGCTGTTATTTCCCAAACACAATCCCACTCCTTCAGTGGCTCTTCTTTCCCAGAATTTGAGACATGGCCCTTTCAACCCAGTTTGAGAAACATTAGTTATATGGGCTGTTTGGCACAATGAAATGCAAAAAATTTACACATCCAGTTTGTCAGAGATTTCAAATCATGTTTTCTACATCACCTACATCTATCACAATAGATACCTACTTTAAACTAAGAATGCTTTGTCTTCAAATTTGTGATTTGTCAACCAACTTTTTCTATTTAGTGTTACAGAGAATGAAAGAGGCAGCATTTTTGCAATATTAATTTATTTAAAATTTATTATTAATGTGAAAAATAAATTATGACAGTTCTTCCGCCTTGGTATTTTATGACCTATACCAGATTAAATGTCAGTAATAGTTGGCATTTGAGAACCTGTCTCATCCATCTCATACAGAAAAAGCAACAATAATCATCATTATATAGGATGATATTAAATTAAGCAAAAATCCACTGTTTGCAAGCTTTAGAACTCTCAGGGCTCCTCCTTCACAGGCAGACCTGAAGAAAGGCTAGGATTATATTTAGAGGTGTACTCTTTAGATCCCAAATGCTTCACACCCCAGTTTTGAAAACTGATGATTTAAAGTCACGATGAATTAGCTGTCCACAGCAAGGATGGGGATTTTCTTCTTTCCAACAAATTCATGGAAGAAGATTGTATCAGTGGCTATTAAATGCAATGATGCTTCTAACTCTGAAAATCACAATACTGTACACTGCTGGAAGCTGACAGGTTTGCTGTGGGAACTACTGCTGTACGCTTGTTTTATTCTTACTTTCTCATCTAAGCCTGTCATTTTGGTACAGTTACGAAAAGTCACATCTAGGATGCTATGCTATGGGACTAGCGCTAGTGCTAGTATGTTCTTCAATACCCCATTCTCAGAGCTCTTGGCTTAAATATAAAACATTAAATACAATCAGTGACATCAAAGCTGAAGATGATTTTGGATGAAGACAGAGGCTATACTGTAGAATAACTAATTTGACAAACAATACACTTTAAGTTTGTATTTTAAACATAAAGTTTTAGTTTATATTAAAAATATACTTTAAAGCAATCTTTACATGTGCTAATAGTTTCACCTTATTGCCAAAGGGAAGCAAATACTTTTCATATTTGATCTACGCAAGCAAACACTGCTTGAATCCTTAAGCTAGTTTAAATGGCGCATATGGCTATTTAGCGCAGCGTAGAGCAGAAAATGGACAGCCTGTATTTGACAGCAATGGACAGAGCTGATCTTTATCTCAACATGCAGCTTTCCTTTGGGATGAAACAGTAAACTTTGCAGGTTAGGGAATTATTACACTCTGACGAAACAGTAAACTTTGCAGGTTAGGGAATTACTACACTCTAACTGACAATTCCAGTTGTGAACAGCAATGAGGAGGTACTCAGGGCTCACCAAGGAAAAAAAAAAAGTATCTACCCAAACTGTAACAGCTGTTCAAGATGAAATAAAACCAAGATTCTCATCCGACACTTCCATGTTCCTGTTTAGAAATCTCCTTTCTTTAATGTTTTTTGTAAAGTAATAAATTTTGAAGTAAATATTAGAACTTGCCCTACAGCCTGAGTTTCTGATCAAATATCTTCTGCTGGAGAGATTGGTTCGGACACTGCTGGTCTACGCAAGGCTTGTTAACAGCACATCTTTATGCAGGTCTGCAGAGCCCGAAATCTCCCCACTACAGATTCCTAGCTGGAGCATTATTTAATGTCAGCAACAACCAAATTATTTGATGCCATGCCTCACCTTGGCATTTGACAGCAAGTAAAGAAAAAACAGGCAGTTCTGCTTCCCTATTAACTGCCAATTAAACAAGTCATTCTCTCCCCAAAATTGAACTTGCAAGTTAAATTAAAAAACCCAAACACATAGCCCAGTCTGAAACAAAGATCATAGAAAATGAATTATAAAGTTAATAGAAGGAAAAAGCAAGGCATCATTTATACGGAGTCATAATATTTGAAATTAGATTGGAAGTATTCTATTTGCATTCTTTTATCTCTGCTGAGATCAAAGACTCTTTAAATCTTCATGATATTTTTTCTTAAGGCATTATGAAACAGAACTCAATTTTGGTTAAGTGACAACGAAATTGGTTGTATTCCACCATGGAGAAGGCTCTAGAGTTTTTGCTGTTGTTACTCTATTCTTGATCTCTTAACCTTTAATTTGCAGCAGCTAGTCCTAGCGGGAAGGCAGAATTATTCATAATACTATTGCTAATTAGTGCCTAATCACTTGAACTAATATGAAACGGCTAGAAAACTGACTGGTGTATAGATGGAGGATATAAAGCCAATGAATACTGATTTGAAACGCAAATATAGAAACAACAGAAGGATTTCAACTTTGACTTCCAAAGGTTGCCGTAACCGAGAGCCCACCAGTGACCAGTGACATTACTTGTTATACTTCCACTGTGGCAGAGAAGTTATACAAATAATAATAATAATCCAAAAAATGTTCATGCCTGCTGCTCTGGTTAGCAAATGTTTTCATAAGCTTTACCTCAAAGTTTTGCTGAATGCTATGAAAAATAGAAGGACAAAAAAGTATCTATACATGGTGGTATCTAATAATAAGCAGATACTGATGGGACTAATTAACGGAGACTGTGTGTTTTGATGCTCAAAGTGGTTTTAATTGATCTGGGGCATTGAAACACGCTATCACACATGGTGCATTCATGCACCTACATTAGCGAAAGGATGGAACAGTTTTGTTACTCCGATATTTTATGGCACGTGACAAGATATGGAATAAGATTTAAAACATTTTGTGTTAAAGAATGTTGCATATGGAGTCATTCTGTTGTCTACTTTTTTGTACTGAGAGGTAGATATGACAAACAGAAGCTCAGATACTGAGGCAGGAACAGGTCAGAGCTGTTCCCAGTGAGATCACCAGAACAGGAAAACAAGAGGGAATAAATGCTTCTTGCAGCCCCACACTATGGTCCAACCAAATAGCCCTTTGTTTCTTGGGAGTACTTCCAAAACACGTTCATGCCTCTTACCAAGCTGAGCATAGCTTCCCCCAGCTGAGCATTGACACAAAGGTGTGTCAGTCTCTCTTCTGATCTCTCAGGAGATCAGAAAGTAAGCAGTTACAGTACATCTAGGGAGGAATTTAGGCATATTTCCACATCTTTCTTTCTGTTTCACTAACACTTACCATCACATAATCATAAATTTAAGGCATAACTCAGCAGTTGATGCAGCTGCTTGGAATTTGCAGTATTGTCACTTTTCTTCTGCTCAGCCAAGCTATGATAAAAGGTTATTTTTTAGAGGTTATTTTTTGGTCCTAAGGCTTTTTGATACTTTCGAATTCATGGCAATAGCTAAACATACAACTTCTGAAAGCTGCGTTATCCTCTCATTAAAAACAACTTTATTGCCTATGACAGTAACCATAACAAATATTTTTTCCCCAAGAGTCTACAGTCACATATAGTTTGTTTTCAACAGCTTACATTCTTGTCTTCCCTGACAATTTTCAGTGGAGATTAATTGATTCTTGATTAATATTTGTTGAGTCTCATATTGAGAAAACTAGCACAGTGGTACCGATTAGATGAACTATATTCTCATAGGAGTTACTGAGTGACTCCAGGGCAAGGCTCATTCCCTACCAACCCCTTACATGAACAGGACGTATGGAGGGAACTGCTTTTCGCTCTTTATGTGTGAGCAATGATTTCATAGACAAAGATCAGAATATTCACATTTCACTCATGTATTTGTAAAGGCCAACCTATGGTGTCTACTTTACTGTTGGAAGGGTATAATGGCTTCCAGTCCTGCAGAATTCTTATTATTTCATAGGAAAAGTGACAAACATTTAGTATCCTCCATTTATATAGACTTTATTTATAAGTAAAATATCCTTATTCAAAATTACACCTTATCACAGAACTGGTATTTATGCCAACTAGTCAGAGTTAAATTTCATTCACTCAGATAATCAACTGAAAATATGAGAAGCTTAATAAGGCAATTTCCCCTCTGGAAGAAAACAAAATCTGATTTTTCTTAGTACAATACTGATTAAGATCCAATACTACAAACCACAAGCGTGGAACCTAGGGGGGGACCCGGCAAGCAATTTTTTTTTTTTTTTTTTTAATATTTTTGTTGGTGTTCATAGCTGTTCAATGAACAGCATGTGGACAATCAAATCGTATTCTTAGAATAGTTTCAAAACTGATAAAGAATTGTTACTCTTCATGACAAACAGGGATTAACCTATTTTACATCTGTTAGTGGTCTTTCCTATCTCCCATTTATTCAAACACATTTGCAAATATTCCAATGTTTTACAAATGGCTGTAAGAGTACTTCCAGCTTAAATAGTCTTGAAATATACAGTGTTAGTGGTTACTCCAAAATATATTTTGCAAAAATATTCTCAGCCAAAACCATATGACCTACGATGTTGCTAATAAATACATATCGTGATTTTAAAATATCAGCAAAGCAAATTGGTGGCTTTTCTTCACATAGTATTCATAGGCAACTTCTAATCTTGTGTTCTCTCACCTTTCTTAAGGATTACAAATGTTACCGCTGTTCTTCTAAATTTTGCTTGAGAAACTTAGTACTCAGAATTAATGAATTTGGTTTGAGATTTTTTGGAAGCTGTTAATCGCCATGAGTGCATGGCATGTCTGAAATTTGAAAGACCCGAAACATGTCTGAAATTTTGCTTATATTTATTTATTTGAGTTATTGGCTTGAAATTTCCCATTTCATTTGAGTGAATGATTCTAATCCTTATTTATTGAATCATCTGCCGCTATTTTCCACATGAAGCTTGTCTCATTTCAAAAACAGTGAAAATCTGTGCTGGCATGACAAAGTACTTTATAGAAAAGCCATATCTGTAATACACTTGCTGTACTTGTTACAGAATTTTGAACATAAGTAATGAATTAAACAGGAGACTGCAGAAAGCAACCTGGGAATCACGGGATTAAAGAGGCTGTCAGCCAGTCCAGAGGCATAGCATCCAATTCTGCTCCAAACACACCTTTTTTTTTTTATTTTTATTTTTTTTTTAAGATGTTAGTAAAATTTATTAGCACAAAATTACGTACTATCCTTGTTTACAGAAACGATTGAAGGGATTTAGCTGAAACAAAACCAAAAAACCCCCAGTTTTCCCTCTGTCCCCTAAAGAACCCACAAAACAACCAGCCATGGGAAAATTTTACCAAATTATGTAACAACAACAACAACAACGACTATTTCAGGGAAATACTGAGCAAGTTTGTATCTATGTCTATCTATCTGTATGTCTCTACCTGGCAGACACCTTCAGCTACGAGATTGTGACTCCTGCTCCACACCTGCTTGTTCTCCAGGGGGAAAAGCACGGCATGACAGCACATTCAGCACGGAAAGGACTCCATAAAGTCACAAACCATTACTGGATTAATAACACAGAAAAGTAAAGGCCACTTTACTACTTCCCTTCCCCTCCTGCCCTAGCCCACTCACGGGTCCGGCGCCCGCCCACACCCAGGCGGCCTCGTGGGGAAGGGAGGACCTGCCCCAGGGAAGGAAACCTCCACCTGCAGAGCAGCTCTGACACGCAGCCACAGGTTAAAAATCACCCACCTGAGTGGGTCTGCACCAGGCTGTGCACGTTTCTGAGGACCGGGGCCATGCCGGACCTCCTCACCCCACATTTCACTTTGTAATCTGCAATGATCCAGTTCCTGGATTAGCAACTCAAGTAAGAAATTTCACAAGCAATTTCGAAGCAAGCACACAAATCTACTTCCCGATTACTCTTCTAAAACACAGAAAATGTAGAGATCTATTAGCAGCACTGACTCCTGAGCACAGCGAGGAGAAAGAGGTAGCAGGTTTGGATGGGAGGGGGAAACCAGTACACCCTAGTGATACCTGCATACACCTTTTCTGTAATAATTCTTTCAAATACCAACCTACAATATGTAGAATTAGACAGGAAGACAATTTCTGAAAATGACTAAACTGGAAAAAATGAATAAAGAATTGCAGAAAAATAAAATAAAAAATACTTTTCTGGCCTAGTATTATACTCATGTGCAAAGTAATTAGATTATGCCAGCGTGAACTGATGCATTGATAGCTGAGCTCTCCAAGCTACCTCACAAATTTTAATACCAATTCTAAGACAATTTTCACACTCAAAGAAGTGACAGTTATAGCTCATGGCATTGAAAATACAAGAAAAATGGGATTCCAGCATATTTATGATGCACTGCACCTAGTCTCACAGGTTTTTATATGCCCAACCTGCGTAAGTGGTCACTAACTCACTCCTCCCCTGCTCCAAGTAGCATTGCTCCCCTCAGCCTCCAGGCCACTGGGCACATGGTGATGAATACAGTTGCATTTTAGAGCTAATTAACTCATTCATTTTAGTAATTAACAAATCATTTAATTTTAGGAAAAGAAGAAACAATATAAAAGCCAATAATAATGCTGAGTACATTGTATCACATGTGCTGTGGTGACAGCAGAAAAGGAGGTGAACCCCTCTTCTTCTAACACTGGGCAGGGAAGGGAGCTACACGCACCAGACCAAGATTTATCAGTGGAGGTATCTTTTGTTAAAGCAACTGATACAGTCTGAGGAGAAGATTCCCTTTCTGGTAGGCAACCCTTCAAGTCTGAAAGCATATCATGGCGTGCCTACGTGTCAGGAAGGTTTAACTTCTTTCTTTTAAAACAAAATTGATACACGCTGACATGAGTGGAGAGTGGATCAGAATACAGCCTTGTGGGTTTTGGAGAGGGGGGGCAGCGGGCTGTTTGCTTGCTTGCCAGCCAAAATGAAAGCAATAGTCTACAGGCATAATTAAAATATATTTCAAGACTATTTTTTGTTATATTTGTACATTATTTTATTTGCCGTCAGAAAAATAATTAATATCTACTTTGCATATTAATTGCAATAGCAGTTAATTTACTCTAATCAGCCTGAGGTGAAGGGAGCACAGATTAACTTGAGGCTTTTTTTCCCCCCATTTTGCCTCAACATAATTGTCTTCCTCTGACATAACCCCAGTGAATAATCTTACAATCTCCAGCACTATTTTAATCACTCAAATTCCTTGCTGCTCTCTATGACAAGGTGGAAGATAGCTTGGGTTGGGACGTACAAGACACCACGGGCTGCAGAACAGTTATCTCCTTTCTTACCTTATTAAATGATGTGTTCCTGGTCTTTCCACTTTTTATACAAAAAAAAAAAGAAAAAAGGAAAAGAGAAGAGCGGTAAAGATACTACTTTATATTCTTTAAAGGTGTTCCTGCGTTCAGCAACCAGTAATTGCTTGATCTAGCCTGCTTCTTGATGATACCTGACGAGGGACGTGCTTACTTGTCAAAGCATAATGGAGAGAGAGCAGGGGTGACAAGCAGCACAGCAGATCGTATGGTGCTCAAATCCCAATGAAACCACTGGCAATTTAAAGGATAAACCACTGGGAATTAGTTGTGCAGATGCCTTTGAAAATCCTGATTGCTTTCTTCCCATGTCTAAACATCTTTGAAATCCCGTCTTCATCCCTGGGAAGTCAGATTCAAACAAGAATTCACAACACACGTTATGAACTCCAAGTCTCTGCACAGCAACTAGAGGGAGTGAAGCACTTTGAACTAGGATTCACAGTAGCACTATTCAATTATAATGCAAAACTACATCCTTTCTGTTATTGTTTTCTTTTTTTTTTTTTTAGTTAAATTATTAATTGAGGCTGACCTATGCGCTGAACTCAATTAAATATGTCAGAGTATGTTCAAAACATGCTCTCGAAACTCTGCCACTCAAAGTCCAGGCTGGAACATCTAATCTGCAAGTATCAGACAGCTGTAAACAGGAAATAAATGACCATCTGAGCATCATGCTATTAAATATGTCTTGGAAAAGGGAGCACTCACCTCAGTATGCACATAATAGTTGAAAAATCCAAGGACAATTCCAAAGGTGAGGAAAAATTAAATCAAGAGGAAGCGTAGATGAGGGAAGGCAGGGCATTTCTTTTGTTTATTGGTTACATTTTTCCCCATTAGGAATTTTGGTTGAATGTTTTATCAAGCAGTGATTTTGGCATCGCATGAAATTTTCTGTTAAAAGGGCAGCAGGGTGTAACAGATACCCCACTGGCTGGGTTAAATCTGTTGCTGACTAGATGGGTTTTTCAAATGTCCCAACGCTTCCTTTTGAAGCATTTGTGCTTTCTATTACTAATTGAACATACAGAACAAAAGCAATAAAAGCAAGCATGAGAGACAAAAGAATACTCATCTCTCCTCTGATGAAAATTATTTATTTATACATTGATAAAAAGCTTCAATAAGAGAATATCTGGTGGCTAAAAACTTGTCTGGTGTATTGGAGGCGTGGAGATACTTGTATAACGCCTGGTACATCCAGGTTCAGGTATCTCCTGTGGCCATGGCTTTCCCAAGATGTTTCCTTTTTCACAGTAACTTTGAAAGTTCCCAGGTTCACCTCAATATAGAACACAAAAATCTTTTGCAGGACAGAAAAAGTTTTCCCCAGCAGCTCTACTTTTGAAACACTAAAACATAAAAATCATTAGACTTTCTTTACATATGCTTACGCTGCTGAATTACGCATCCTGTAATGCTGACAACCAAAATGTATCAAAGTACAGAGGCTTCCTTCTTTAGAATCACGTGTCTGAAGAAGTCATGAAATCGTATTTTGTATTTTCTCATCCATTTCACAGAAAGTGCTCTGGAAGCACTTCATAAAGCTAAAAAGTAACCAAAAAAACCCAAACAAACAAAAACAGTCCAACCCATTTTGATGCTAGCAATCCTATCATGTTATTCTTTATTCCGAAATACTCTTCATTGAGTCATACTTACGTATAGCCTAAACTGAAGGAAGCAGCTCAGGACAGCGCTGTTCGACATATTTTGTGTTTCCCTAATCTGTTAAGGATATCCAACTATTCTGATATTCAGGAGGAGATAAGCTGTTTCAAATCAATGCTCAGTATTTTTAAGACTGCACACTGCCACCACATATTTATGAAAACATTAGCTATTTATAGAAAAAAATAATTAGACATAAAAGCTGTTCAATGCTCACAACAGGTCACTGGACATTAGCGAGATATTCATTAATCTTCGTTTCAATTTGAATGGGAATGCATTCTGTTTGAAGTACAGAAATGGAAGCAATAAGAGCAGAATACACGTGTTTTATTAGCTGCTGGTTTTAGAATTCATTCTCTAATGTCTCATAATGAAATCAGTGATCCAAGAAAGCTAAGAAAATCACAGGGTAAAAGGACTGAAAAGGATGATATTTATTAAGCCTCTTTTCAAGTTTTCCTAATAAAAATACTGTCGCTAATCAGTCATTCATAACAAATGCTCATTAATTTTCATCCTTCTCAAAGCGCTCAGCAAAAGTAAGGTATTTTTAGAGGTGGTGAGGTTGAGGTGTAGAGCAGTGAGCTTACACAATTGACAAGTATTAAAACAGGAAAAAAACCCTCAGCATTTTTTTAGCTCTTATACCTGTGCTTTACCCATCTGTTTATAGTTGGGTCTTTGCTAAACACCAATCAGGCAGCATGCCTAGAGCTTAAATACATCATCGAGTGACTGAGATGTATTCACATTACCTTGTTTGCTAGGTACAGCAAATATTTGCTTTCACTTCCCAAGCCCTGCATTGCTGTAAAATAATTTATAAATCTATTGAGTATAAAACCTCAAAATTGTATAATTTGGCTCATGCAAAATTAATTTAATGTGCTGCAGAAGAAGAGGAGGACTCTACATGGCTGTGACACACACCAAAAATTTAGAAACACAAACTAAGTGCTCAGTTCTGCCTTCTCCTGGACACACAGCTACAAAACTTGGCAACAAATCAGTTTTGGTAAGGTTTCATTAAGATTTTCTCTACCTTTTTGGTAAAGGTTTTAGACCTCTGTCACAGGCAATACTGCATAGCCACAATAGCAGCTGCTATAATTAAGACAAGATGCTTAATTTTATCAACACAGTGCACCTATGTTCTTTGTTTTCCCCTGTTTCTCTGACAAGTTTCCCAGACATATTTCTGTTCAGAGGATTCACTTCAGGGACTAAGATTTTGCAACTGAACTGCCTTATACTCACAGGTCCTTAGATTAATTTTTGCTGAGATCCAGTTGCTTTTTGCATGCTGCATTCATAGTTCAGTTTTCAAGGACACGCACTTGATGAAACAAAGAGATGCACATAGTCTCTGTGGGTTCTCCCACCAATCAATTTTTACATCACTGGCTACAATAAATATTCAGGTGTACCACAGCTTCCCCATGAGCATTGAACACTTACAGGTTTAAGTTAAAGGCTAAGATTATACCACCTACCTGAGGCTTCTTTTCAAAATCATGGAGGTTTTTTATATTCTTTCTTTATATCTACTCCCAGTGTAAAATGAGACCCACTCTATTTTTAATTTAGCCAAAATTCCTGCCTCTTTCCAGGTCTCTCTATCCACCTATTCTTTCATACTAACACTGAGTTAGTTCCTTAACTAGATGCTTATCCTTACCCAAGTAACTCACCTCACTGTTTTAAAGCACTGCCCCTTGACTGAAAGCCATGAAGGTTAAGCAGTCTCAGCTGTCTCTATTTGGGAGAGAAAAAGCTCAATTCTTCCAGCTTGTTTTTGAGATTTTGAGTTTGGCATTCAATATAGAGTAATTGCATATTCTTGAAAAGAACTCATGTGATGGGTGCGCTCGACCCCTGACCAAACCAGCGGTGGTTTGGTGCAGGTTGCGGAAGGGGTGAAGCCCTGAGCTGTAGCCAGGCGTGAACTCCCCTCGTTCCAGCCTGTTCTCTGAAAGCCCACAAAGGAGCAGAGTGACACAGTGAGCATC
>NW_008794155.1:1870140-1880966 GCF_000699145.1 Aptenodytes forsteri | reverse complement strand
TTTTACCAACGGCAGATCTTTGGTAAGCGACCGGTATCGCGCATAACCTTGTAGTCTGGTAACTTCTTTGATTTTGTCTTGGTAACTTTGATTGCATGCTGAATGGATGCTAATGAAACCTTGCATATACAAGCCCTTAGACGTAAACCATTGACCAAGTCTGAGACTAGGCTTGGACCCAGCCACATCTAGACTCCTCTCTGAGAAGGAGTTCAGAAAGCAAGGGGGTCCACTCTGAACTTCGTGACTCAACGGGAGGGTCTTTCTTACACTTTGTGTCTCCGGTCTCTCTGTGAATCATTCTAACTCGAGTGTAACTCAATTTTCCTTTGTATGTTTCTTCCATGCAGTAATTAATCGAGTGAACCTTGCCATCGAACTTTGTTAAGTCGCACTTTTACAACATCATATTAAAACCACATTCGCTAATACCTTTGATGGTGATGCTTTAAGTGATCTAAATCACTCGTTTCTGCGACAACTCATGTTGCGTATAGATAAATTCACTGTATTTTAAACACACAATGAATTTTAAAATGCATATAATGATTAGGAATATTTCTTCATTTCTGTCACAAACCTGTTTAATTTTTTTTTCTTTAATCTATCATGACTGTAGCTATAAATGCACTGATGGAAAATAACTATTTTTATTTCATTAAGCATTTTTAAGCAGCACTGAGTTTGGGGAATACTGGCTTGAAGTACAAAATGAAAAATAAAATGACACGCTGAAAGGTAAATGTCACCGATCTTATGATTTAAAAGACAATTAAAGAAGACTTCAATCTTATAACAAATTCCATGTATGAATTTTTTCTTTAAACTGTACCATATATGCAAATATGCATGTTACATAGAGAATTTCACCTAGAGAGGCTAAGGCATGGTCAGTCAATGACCTCTGACAAGCGCACTGCAAAACACCCCTGGTGCTAACAGAATTGCAGTCTGACCTTTGCTTTACATATCTTATTTGGGGAATGGTGTTAGAAACAGAAAACAGGAGTAACAAAATCACATAAACCAACACTGGAACAACCTTCTAAGCCATGTCTAGACCCAGCAGCAACACAGGAAGGGTTCTCCACGGGGAATTTTCCAGGTTTCTTTAAGTCTACTTTTTGCTGTAAGGGATTGAAGTGATAGGGCTATGCACTAATGTCTAAAGTTTCATGAGACTTCCTACTTACGAAAATAATTTGTAGCCACAGCCAAGATAAAATATGTATCTGCAGGAAATCAGAACGGTTAGTAAGAGCCACCTGCCAGATAAAACCTTAGCATCTTACCTTTTTTCCCTGGTTTTATAGCATAATTCCTGTCAAAGTAGCTTCCAAGAACACCTAATCCTACAGAGAATCTGAAATTTTAAGTACAGTTTGCCTGACAATTAGATTAGGGAAATGGAGGAAGCAGAAAATACGGTCCATCAATATCCCTTGAAGCTTGAGGGTTAGCTCTAACATCCACAGCGCTAGTCTGTTTAGCACTTTAATAGATTGGACTTGACGGTACTGGGTTTAAAATGATACTATTTACTTTCACAGAGAGGTAAACAAAATATGGAAACTATCAGACTGAGTTCAGTGATGTATACATAATGCCATTAGAGCTAGACTAAGTGCCAGTACTACCCAGGCTAAAGAGGCTGCTGAACACCATAAGAGCTAATTTACCTTTCCTTCTCTTCCATAATTCACAGTGGCTGGCATTACCCTGCTTGCAGCTTCCCAGAAAAAATCTATTCCATGACGGTACCGGTTCCAGGAGTGAGGTAAAGCATTTTATTGTTAGAAAAAGTGCTTGAGCAGCTCTCGTTTTATTCATTTTGGCTGCAAACAAGTAGTGACTGAGAAATGTTATGTATACTTTCTTTTCTCCCCAATCTTTCCTAGCCCAAACAGAAACATCTTTCCCCAGACATTTGGCACTGACAGTGACAGACATTACTCTTAACACTGAAATACAGTATCATCTCCAAAACCCGTAAGATCTCTATTTAGAGAAGGAAGTCTCTGTAATCTTCATCTTGAGGTTTTCTTACAATTTGTAGAAATCTATACTACATTGCAGTGGCAAAAGCTTCCTATCAACACCTGTGGATTTCAAATTGCAAATTAGGAGCTCTATTTCTCTGCAGTATCACAACAGCAAAATAAAATACCAGCAGGACACCAGATGTGAAAAAGCTAGGATTTGGCTCGTGAAGAAAGCCTTGGGTCCCATCCAAGGGTAAGGGAAAATGGAAGCTTCTACAGTTTTTTAAATTGTTTGACATGAAGTGGCCCATTCATTGCTCTTATTTTCTCTTTACCTAAACAAAAGTAAGTTACTTAAGTTGATATGCAGTTCAACCAAAGACGATTAACAAATAGAGATTTGTGTCACAGCACTGGAGAAGATATTTTCCCACCACAGAAATATATTCCCTTCATTTTCCTTTGGGTGTTCGGATAGACACGCATTTAGGAACATATAGGCTGACTGTGTGACTATATCTAGGAAAACAACCTATGTTGTTTACATAGGTACATAGTTGCTTTCTAGCTGCTTGGAAGACTGAAAATGTTACCAAGGATTATTTAATACATGCACATTTTATAACTGCACATAATTACTTACATGACATTAAGACAGAACTTACAACTTCATAAACGTACGAAAGCTACTGTCATAGCTTTTCTATCTACCATATTCTCTTTCAGCAGATAGAAAATGGGTAATTACATTTCTCATCCATGGCAAACTGTTAATAGGAGCTCTCAAACCCACCACACGCTGAGGAGAAAATACAGCCCAGGTGCCCCTTGTTATTACTAGCTGTCATATTTTTTTTTATTCTAAGAGGCCTGTAAGACTTCATTATCTGATTTTACAGTGGTACTTTACTGATAACAAGTAAAATCCAAGTAAAGAAAGCACAGAGAAATGAAATTGTACACCCTGGGAGGCGGCTGACTGGCCATCCTGAGAGCAGGATTCTCTACAGCAGACAGTCTGGGTTCGAACTGCGGACAACTCATCTTAAAAACTGTAAATCAAAACAAAACCTGTGCCCTGGGAACAATCCACAAATTGCATTAATTTTTATGAACGTGTGGGATCACGTCTTTTCTTTTTCCTAATACCTACCCATGTCATCTCCATCTGCAACTTCCTAGTATTAGTCTTCATCCTGAAGCTTTCTTCACTTTCTTCCTTCTTTCCATTGACTGTTCTCCTTATTTTCTTCTCCAAATAAGGTTCTCTGCATCCTCCTCACATACTTTTGTTCCATCTCACCTGATTTGCTCCTTTTGCATTTTCACTTGTATCTGCTTGTCTGATCTCCGATTACTTTTATTGCACTCTCTACGACCTGGCATTTCATATTGTCTTTTCCACATCTGTCCACACTCATTTTAAGCACTAAATTGTACTTTATTTTCTAGAATACATGGTAAGAGAAAGGAATTGGAGCTTTCCAAAGTGACGTTTCAAAACTGAAGAAGCAATGGCCTAGAGATGCTAAAAACCATGCATTTAAACTTGATCACTATGGAAGCCTCCATAGTTGGGAAGTTCACATCTTTTTTACAGTCTCTTTTCCCCTGAAACATCTCTGCAAAGAAATAACATGATAGAATAAAGCACCCATCATTAAGCCCCAGTACGTGCGAATATTGAGGTAAGCCAAAACAGAAATAGATAGCTTATTTGGCTTTTGGCAAGACAGTATTTGGCATTTAATATATTAAGTGGTAATCTGCATTGTATTTATTCAGTTGATCCTTTGAGGTGCATTTAAATGTGTGAATGATAAATAGAAAGGAGTTATACAAACTGCAATCAAACTGTATGCTATTCTAGGCCTAGGAATTATTAAAATGAGATCTAATACAAAGAGAATTGTGGGGAGAGGTTATTATTAAAGCAATGGCCTAGAGATGCTAAAAACCATGCATTTAAACTTGATCACTATGGAAGCCTCCATAGTTGTGAAGTTCACATCTTTTTTACAGTCTCTTTTCCCCTGAAACATCTCTGCAAAGAAATAACATGATAGAATAAAGCACCCATCATTAAGCCCCAGTACGTGCGAATATTGAGGTAAGCCAAAACAGAAATAGATAGCTTATTTGGCTTTTGGCAAGACAGTATTTGGCATTTAATATATTAAGTGGTAATCTGCATTGTATTTATTCAGTTGATCCTTTGAGGTGCATTTAAATGTGTGAATGATAAATAGAAAGGAGTTATACAAACTGCAATCAAACTGTATGCTATTCTAGGCCTAGGAATTATTAAAATGAGATCTAAAGAATTGAGAATTGTGGGGAGAGGTTATTATTAAGAAAACAGTAATACCGCCAGGGTTTTATTTGTAGGTGCAATTTTTTTTTTTCTCCCAGTGGAAAACTGGACCTTTAAGGCAGCTGTCTTACGAAATCCCATCTACGTATGGTACAATAGCCTATGTATGAGCTTGCTTTTCTCATTCACCTTTTACAAACCCTCAGATGCAATCCAAAAATTTCTGCAGATCGCTGGTTGAAAGCCAGTGCAACAAACACAAACCCCACAGATCAGGCACTGAGAATAGACTTGTAGTTGTACCATATTTATATTTTTGGAGTCATTTTGGGAGTTTTATGCTGTCAGATATCTGTGGCTCAGCTCCAGTAACTTGACTTCAGATTTGTTCGACCACCACCACCTATGACTCTAGGTATGTTAATTGCCAGATATTTACATGTTGTTTGTCATATGCTTATATCATTATCTTCAGGGGACAGCTGCACAGGTGTACTATCTTTTGTATGTGTAAGCAAGTACGTTTGTATTTCTGCCTGGGATTCCAATCCTTCTCTGTAGGATACCCAAACTTTCTGCAAGATAACATTTGCCATTTAATATATTAGAGGATAATCTATGTTGTATTTGTTTAGTTTTGCTACTCGGAACATTAAAATCCAGGAATGTTTATTCTGCAATGTTCTCAATCGGTTGCAGAAGCTGACAGCAGAATTTTCTGGAGATTTTGACTGCAGCTGTTTCTCTGTTTTGCTTTATGTAGCTTATTATGCATTACAGTCAGTACTACAGCCCCTTTATCCATACATTTACTTGAATGCAAGTGCCCAAACTTGTTTGTGTGCAATTTTTTAACTAGCTGATGTTGGAGCCAGCTGAGGCAAAAGGAAAAGAAGTGTCAATATACACATCAGTATTGCATTTCTCTAATGAGGAAGAAAGAAAACTGTCAGCTTACTGAAATCCCAGTTTGACCTTGCTTGCGCTAAGGGTGCCTAGACCTTGTGGAACTCAGAGCTCTACATTGCACGAGCCTAAAGGTCAGGCCTATTGCTGCAAAAATGGGGCAGAATGCATGCTGCTTATTGGGCTGTGATATATGTATAAATTCAGGCAGCCAAAACACAACACTGTTTTGTCCACAAGATGTGTTCATGGCCTCCATGACAACGTTTGCCCCACAAGACCACTGCCTTGACGTCAGTGACTTGAATACAGCTGTGGTACTTTAGCCCCTGACTTCAGGTCTTACATTCTCCTGCAACCCTATTAACTAATGAGTTTGTTAGGGCTAAACAATATGTCTTAAACTGAATACATGTATTCACCCCATATTTAAAGTGATGTTAATGATTGTCCATATTTTACAATGAAATTAAGAAAAAGACCATATTTAAGAGCAGTACATTGTGAGAAATGACTGGAGCTTGCCTGTTAGTGCCTGCAGTGAGTACACGGTCACTTTGGTGTTGCCATTTTTAATTATATTCTTGCTATCCTAGAATGCAAGCAAAACCTTGCATTGAAGTATTTCATATGCAGTATCACCTGCTGCCTTCATCTGTTAAAGCTGATGCCTTCAAGGTGATATAGCTAGTTGGTCTTTGGACAATTAAAAAACCCAAAACATTTTGTAATAATGATCTCTCAGAAAGCAAAAGCACCATCTGACATAGGCAGCACAGAAAGCGCCGTGGGGCACAGGAGGCACCAAGGGCCCCATCTGGTGTAACTTGTATTGTCAGCAAGCACAGAGCACTCACTCGTGGATACGTTACTGCTTACGCCTTGTAACTGGTCAATGATGTTAATTACAATTAGATGTTCATTGCAGAACTTTATAGCTCGTATGGACAGATGAATATGGGCTTGATTAACTAGCTACAGACTAAATGGAAATATTTCTGAAGCTAATGTTTCCGAAAACTATTAACAGAATTTAGTCAAGTATTTCCTGCTACTAACTGGCAACAGGGAAACACATAATACAGCCATATCTCTAAAGAGTACATTAGATGAAAGATATGAATATCCTTATCCAGTCTCATGGTTTGTGTGTGGATATTCACAGTAATAAATCTCTTGTCAAAAAGCTTTTGCATTGTATCTCTCAGCATCTGTACTCCTACTAAAAACAGTATTATCCTGTATGTGTTTATTTTTTTCCTTTTTATAGAATGGTCAAAAGCCAGCTCACACACTATCATGCTGATCGGCAACCGCTGCCAACTTCACTCTCCTGTAAGTAGTGTAACATTAAGGTGATGACAAGCAGGAGTTTGCACTCCCCACACTCTGGCAGCTGTGCCTCTCTGTATCTTCCAATGTTACTTAAGTAAATGGAAGTGGAAAGACTGTAGAAATAATTTTCTGAAGTTCTGCTGGGCAGAAGAAAACTATCTTTCAGAATAATGAACAATGGATAACAGCATATAGAACACATCTTGCTTTGAAAAACAGCACCGAAACTTAAGGCATGACAAGCAATATGGGGAAGAGAATTAGACATCATACTGTTCCAACTGAAATAGGATATAATTGAGTAAGGATGCATAGGAAAAGCTGTATGTTCACTTTGATTTCAACAGAAGCTGAACCAACCTAATGGCTCACCCCTGTGCAAAATCCCACCTTCCACTCCCCTCCCTTTTCCTCCCCTTCCCTCATTGATTAGTCAATCATCTACAAAGGTACAAGATAGGGAGCACCTGGCTCAGCAATAGGTCTTCAGGAAAGGATCTAAGGTGTGGGAGGATCTCAAAGCAAACATAAAGGTCCCAGCTCTATTAGTCTTTTCCTGACAGTAGCAGATACACCTTGAGCTGATCTTACTCCCACACTGAGTCCATTGCATCTTCTCTGGCAGATGCTTGCCCACTCTGCTTTGCTAAGTCGCTTCCTGCTGTGACCATGTTCAAGCACTGTTTTAAAACTGTTTTTTGTTTATCTTGGATTCTTTTAGAATCTGGTTTAGAGTGTGGCAACACAAACTGTCCTCTGTTGACTTCCCTCAGTTGAGGGAGCGACAGCTGGAAGAGCGCGGAAAGAACGCATCTTCTCTGGCAGATGCTTGCCCACTCTGCTTTGCTAAGTCGCTTCCTGCTGTGACCATGTTCAAGCACTGTTTTAAAACTGTTTTTTGTTTATCTTGGATTCTTTTAGAATCTGGTTTAGAGTGTGGCAACACAAACTGTCCTCTGTTGACTTCCCTCAGTTGAGGGAGTGACAGCTGGAAGAGCGCGGAAAGAACAAGTAAGAGCAGAAAAATGTAACTGGAAGAGGGAAATCAGAATGACTCAATCATTTTTACCAAGGTAACACCTAACCCAGAATCTAGCCCCAAGTCAGTCATATCACAGTGCTAAGGGAGATCTCCAGAAAAACAGCAAGTATTATACAGAAGTGTTTACAATAGGAAACAAACAAACTTTCCTACTTCCCTTAGCTTCCTGGGAAAACGGAGACCAAACGGAGACTATACAAAGCGCAGCCACTAAATAATCAGAAGTTTGGATGAAGGAGGTGCTGGTGGTGGGGAATATATGGAAAAATATTGCAAGAAGTGAGTTTTCTTAGTCTAGATTAAAAGAAGGTCTGTTAGTTGTGCTGAATTATCTAAAAAGTCACTATGAGAGGAGGGAAATAAACTGTTCTTCATGTCACCTCGCAGCATAATTAAAGGCAATAACCTTAAGTTGTAAGAGGCAAGGAACATATAGATTCATGGAATCTCTTCTCTGACTATTATGAAACTGTTAGACAAAACCTCCTTGAGGAATGTTGCAGGCTAGTTTGTTCTGCCTTCAAACAAGGTGATGAAATAGGTGACCCCTCTAACTCTACTCTCTAGTCTTTTTCCATATCAACAGGAAAAGGTAGAGCCGCTGTGGGTTTATGTAACTTATCTCTACACTGTGAGATAAGTAGGAACAAAATAAAAACTTGCATCAAAAATGTTAAAAGCGCAAATTCAAGCATTCAAATGTTAGCAAGTATTACAATTCCTGTGTTGTCTTAAATTATCCCATGGTATGACCATGGGATAATTTCAATCAATGGAAATTCTTTGATTATATCCATGCTTATTATTATTTCAAAACACCCTGCCTCATGCCCTGAAGAGTGACTATTGCTTTCTTACATTATGTACAGCCTCGTGCCCTATGACAGAAATATCTTTTGTTCAAATCCTGCTCTGAATACAAAGCTGTTCATTTCTGAACAGGCACTTTATCAGCGTTCGCACCACTGTCTCCTGCTGCTTCCCGTATATTAATGAATTCTTCTTCACAAAATCCTCCCAAGCTTAAATGAAGTAATCTCCCATTGAACTTAAACCCAGAATTTCAAAGCTACCCACTAATTATGACTGCTCAACTTAAAATATGTTAAGCCTGATATTGCACAGCCTGATTTTGCCTTTGACACTGAGACATTATATTTTCAAAACCTTATTCCAAATCGCAGAGAGTTGAACACAGTCAAAACTTCTGCATACCAAGGACACAGGTGGCTCATGTCAGCTATTCAAATAATATAAAATACATAAGCAGTAGTGTTTTGTAGAACATCTGGTGAAAATAATTCACCAGCAACAGACATGAATCCTCTCCTAAAATCTTGGACAAAATCCTAATTAGAATTCAGTTTTCTTTCCCAAGAAAGAACTCTTCATACTATCCCTACCTCATTCATGTCCTTCCTACCAAATGGAGATAACAAATGAGGAAAGCTTCATTACACCTGAGCGTTACTGTGGTCTGTAATGTGCAAGCCAGCTGTGGTAAGAGAAGTGAATATCTGTGCATGTGTATTTTACGTGCACATCATACACAGACACACACATACTATATAAGCAGCCTTACTTACACAATTCTGAACAGTCTCAGCTGTTAACTGAATTGGGTATGACCTGTAGGCATTCAAACCTTTCAAAATAAAGCTGCCAGTATACTGAATGTTTAAACATGCGTTCAAGTGCCAATATTGAGATTTCACTTTTGAAAATGTTAGAATATATATAAATTTTTGAAATGTGAGCTGCATATAGTGAAGTATTATGATATACTAAAATATTACTATGTTCAGAAAACTGTCTACATGACAAATAACAAAACAGTACTTTAACAGGGGGCCTAATACATAAAAAAACAACCAAACAAAAAAATCCTTGAACTTTCAGAAGTTGTAACACTGCCACATCAGTAAACCATGTCAAACACTCAGGAATACAAACAAGAGCTTGGCTTGGTGTAGTCAACCAATTTCTGTTCCAATTTAAATATTTTGGTTAGAGGTCTGGTTTTCTGTTGAATTCAGTGTAATCCCTGTTGCAAAAGCAGTTTGCTTATTCTCCTCTCCTTATGCTCAGACAAATGAGCCGTGCCAGCAGAAAGTACCATATATTATCATTCTGCTGGATAAGACCAGCCAAGAGGTGGTGCTGTACAATTTTTGCGTCTGAAGAAGTCTATAAGTGAAAGTGTACATTTGTAAAACTTACAAAACTGTAAGATTATAAGTGGTTATTTTTCAGCAGGTAGAAAAGGCAATGAGTTTCAAATATCCTACTATTAATATAATGTTCTCATTAAAATCTGTTAAATTTAAATCCCTCAGTATTTTGGTTTTGGGGTTTGTAGATTTGCTGTCAAATCCTAATGAATAAAGATGATCTAAATCAAGCTGAAGCAGAGTCAATGAGACCACTTTTTTCTTCATGGCCTTCTTCTAGGTTTGTCTATGCTAAAAGTTTGCATCTTTAGTGAGCTAATTACCAATTGATTCAAGGTAAACATGCTTTCAAGTGCCAGACTGGACACTGTCCAAACTCATAAATTCTGTAGCTTAGAAACACTAAGCCTGAGGCCAACTGTAAACTTGGACCAAATTTTTTGTGTGTGCATATGTGTGTGCGTGCGCGCGCGCATGTGTTATCATATCTCTGAAAAATTAATTAACTAGCTCAAGGTACCTGGTAATGAGCAATTTAAAGCCAAAAAAAAGCTTCTAGCACTAGAGCACGTTCATTTTGAAAAATAAAGAAGGCAAGTGCTCCCCCGCTTTCACTTATTTTGCTATATTTTTCAGTATGGTAAAGCAGTAATTGATTCTCCTTCCAATGCAAGGTTGACATAATTGTGTATTACGATAGGTGAAGGCCCTTTAAGCAACTTATTTAACAACTATGTAATCAAACAGGAGAAAGAGAAAATTTGTCAGTAACTTGGAAGGACTCAACTTTAAAGAAAAGCTGCTCATCACCCACAATGTCCATACCCTTCTACCCAACACAATAATTAGCCTTCTGAACCACAATAGGAGAAAGCTGCTCATACTGCTTTATGGATGCAAAACTAAATATAGAATCACAGAATCATAGAATAGTTTGGGTTGGAAGGGACCTCTAAAGGTCATCTAGTCCAACCCCCCTGCCCTGGGCAGGGACATCTTCAACTACATCAGGTTGCTCACAGCCCCCTCCAACCTGACCTGGAATGTTGCCAGGGATGGGGCATCCACCACCTCTC
>NW_008794155.1:1864552-1869995 GCF_000699145.1 Aptenodytes forsteri | reverse complement strand
TCTCAGCCTTTCTTCATAGCAGAGGTGTTCCATCCCCCTGACCATTTTCGTGGCCCTCCTCTGGACCCTCTCCAACAGGTCCGTGTCTTTCTTGTGCTGAGGGCTCCAGAGCTGGATGCAGTACTCCAGATGACTTTTAAACTTACAATTCAATTGCAGTCTCTGTTAAAATCAAGGCAATTTTTAAAAGGCAAGGATGCTGCTCATGGACAGGAACTTTTACAGATGTTCCATTGTACATTTTTAATTTTGGTATCAAAATCCTTTTACACCCATTTTTCAGTTTCATTTGCAGTAAATCCTACCACCTCTAAAAGAAAAGGAGAAAAAAAAAAACCCTAAAATTTAATTTTTGACCCTTTATGCTTAAAATCTCTCCAACCCCTTCAAGTGGGGAAGCAAGACAAATCGTTACTTTGGTAATGTTTCACCTACACTTTTTAAATAGCAACACTGAAATGTTAGTAAATACATTTATTCACATTTATTCTTCTAGTATCCCATTCTTTGACATTATGAGCTTATAGACACAGCCTCCCGTACTGAGGAAGGGTAACATCAAGCTAGAATATGCCTGCCAGACAGACATAGTCCTAAGGGTCCCTAATGATGCAGATTACAATTTTTACATGAATCATATGCTAACATCTCCTCAGCCTTGTAAATTTTTCTTTTATCTATCGAAGTCTCTGCTAATTAAAATGATTTTTTTCCTGTCCTTTGTTTAACAAGGAGAATAATAAACAAGCTTTCTATTTAACCAGTCTTTTATAGCAAATAGTTATGGATTTTCTCAACCTTCTCTTTTCCAGATTAGACTACCACAGTTCCTGCAAGTTTTGCACAGGCCATGGTTTTTTACATCTTTTATTTCTTACTATTATCTCCAGATTTCCTCTGACTTTTCTGTATCTTCCACCAAAAGGGGACACATTTCAGCTGAGCTCCAGCAAGGCACGTTCACACTGCTGAGCATAACAATGAGGGCACTGACGTGCGAGAAACCTCAGGAAAACAAAATCGGGAAAAACAATACGAAAAACTAACTATCCATGTAAGCAGCCCCAAGGGAGCAGCAGTTTCTATCAGGATGATATCATTGCATTGCTGATGAATTAACTGAGTGGGTTTCATCATTTTTGCAATTTTTGGTGCTTCTGGTTAATCCAGAAGAAGACTAATGCCAATGTTTTTATACTTCAAATCTTGCATATATACAGGTGGCGATTTATTGTCAGTGAGGAAGGAAATGAATGGCATGACAAGAGCTTATTGGAAAACCTGTGGTTTACACAATTTTGTACTGCTACAGTTCAAAGACTGGTGTAAAAACAACACAAGAAATGTGTGGTCATCACTCGAAAAAAAGATTTGGGGAACTTTATAACATAGTATAGTAACTGTGTTAAACATATGAACTCTTTGGATTAATTTCATTTTGTTCATTTTATAGAAAAAACTCTAAAGTCTCTATCTCTCAATATGTCTCTCTCTCTGTCTCAATATATAATACACATATACACACATGCTCTCTAAGTCCATGATAAGGCAAGTACAACTTAAAAAAAGATGGGTCCTAAACAGTTATTTTTTAAGATATTATTCTGTGCTTCCACTCATGCAGTGCTCTAATTCATATAAGAACCTGTCTTCAACATAAATGACCTTAGAGAAGCTGGTTAGATAATAAGACAATCAGGTAATAAAAAAAAAATAAAAGGAGAATTCAGATAGACATGAACATAATGTACATGCATTATAGAGCCTTAAACTCCCATTTATATTCTCATTCAGAAACAAAGTGGCCTCAATTCTCTCTAGCTTAATTGCTTTCATCTTGAAGAAAATCATTGATAGGGTGATTTAAATCAGTTAGCTTTTGCCTGGACATTTCAGTTATTTAAAAAAAAAAAAAAAGGTACTTCAAGATTTCCATACTAGGCAGAATAACATGCCATTTTCCATCTCCTTCACAAATAACAAATTCTAATTCATAGATTCATAGTAATTTCAGTAAAAGATGAGCGTTTTGATCAGAAGTTTAATTGGCTAAGGACTGAAGGACAGGGAGCTGAGGACAGGCATAAGAGTAACTACACTAATTACACAGAGACAGTTTAAAACAGAAGTGAGAGGGCACGTGTTGCACCAGCCGTGAATTGCCCCAAGGAATCAAACTCACGGAGTTTTATTAGTGTCGCTGCTGTTCATGTGTTCAGCTTGGTTTGTTGAGACGGTTCAAATGGTTAGTAACCAAAAGCACCAGGGACACCCCATAAAAAAGCAGGTTTGGGTAATGAAGATGCTGTAGTCAGACGACGTCTGAGTTCTTCAGGTGGGTTCAGGAGAACCTGACCCAAGTGAGGGAGGTGTCATGCTGCATTCAAGGTCCTCTGGACCAACTAGCTGAAAGGCAACTTTTGATAAGTGAAAGAAGTTTTACTGACTTACAAGCTATTTTGTTTTGCAATTTTCTACAAACTACAGCTATTTTGTTATTTCATCGATGTTTTTGTATCCCCACTGAATTTTTTCCATAATTATTGACACTACTCAAATATTGTTCCTACTAGTAGCGACACAGCTATGAAATCCATTACCGGGCACATTCTGCGTAAGAAAAAAGCTTACTTACGTTCATGCTGCAACGGATGTTTCATCAGCATTACACTAGTGAACTTTTTATTCTCCAGACAGTAGTACTGATTATTAAATAATACCATCGCTCAGAACATCAGCAAGCTATTCTAATAACACTGCCAGTGTTCACTTTGCCTACTCTTTCACAAAGTTTTATGATCACTGGAAAAATATATTCTTTATCGCTCACAGATTACCATTGCTATTAGTACCTGTTTTTCCTTTCAATGCAACTTGTTTTGGGTACCGAGTACAGTACATCTTCAAGTATGTACAGAAGATTGGATATTAATTGTAGTCATCAATTATTAATTTCAGTAATATTTGATTAATAAAAAGGTATGCACAATAGCAAATGCACTCACATAATTACTTGAAAACATGCACGTACCAAACCTGTTCAAGCTTATTCTATTTTTATTGTCTTGATTATCGTAGTCACTTTGATCCAAATCTATAACCTGGTGTTGTTAATGCGTTCCCTTTTAATGCAGTTATGTAATGTGCTTGATATTTTGATTCCTTCAGGTTTGTCAGTGACTGTGAATACTTTTCAGCTGTATTAGCTGATT
The DNA here is from genome assembly GCF_000699145.1 of Aptenodytes forsteri. Taxonomy (NCBI): domain Eukaryota; kingdom Metazoa; phylum Chordata; class Aves; order Sphenisciformes; family Spheniscidae; genus Aptenodytes; species Aptenodytes forsteri. Next base: position 1,866,783 of record NW_008794155.1, on the reverse strand, counting down.
TTTTCATACAAGCTTGTATCTTTCTACGTTCATAAATCCATTTTTTTTTTTTTAGTTTATTGAAGAAAAAACATCATTTCTTCTATTTTCTGTGTGAACATGCATGCAAACTCATACCATGTAATTTTGGGAAAGAGAGCAGATGAAGTTACCCCTAGTTTGTTACCCTTTTTGTTATTAAGAGCAGCAGCAGCAGCAGCAGCAAGGTTCCCTAGTGAGCAGATCTGTACTGCTGCACAAAAAACAAAGTTTCAAAGGTGATTAGGTCCAGGGGGAAATGTAAAGGTGACAGAGTTTTACGCCTCAGGTTAGTTAGCAACAATTAAAATTAAAGGATGGAATAGCACAGAACTGGAAGCTGCTTCCTGAAAACCTGAGATCAGACCAAAAAAATCTTTTTTCCTAAATGTTTAACAAGCATTGGAGCCAAATAGATGACAACAAAGGTAAACATAATTTTAAGCTATTTTTTTTTACCTCATTAAGTATCTTTTCTCCTCTCAGTTGTTTTGGCTCCACTATTATACTGTTTCCAACTGTTCACAGCCTGAAAAAGGTTGTGGAAGGGGAAGATGAGCAACAAAATCTGAATTCTAATGAAAACTTGCATATTATGGTTAGTTATTGCAAAATTTCGGGGTTTTTTTTTGTGTTTATTGCAAAATTTTGGGGGTTTTTTTTTGTGGTTTTTTTAATGAAGATTCTTTTCAGGTCGCCTTTAAAACTATCTAGAAGTTAGTGTGTCTTATATGTATCTTACAGCACTTTGAAACTGCTTTGTGACAAGAAAAGGAACCGAGCTCTTTTAATAATGGCATGTTATTAAAATACTAATGATTTAGCTGTTTAAAAGTGAGCTTTAATGATTATAACACTCCTCTTTGATCAGCAGAAAATGGTGACTAATCTGAGAGGAAAAAAAAAAGGTTTAAGACTCAGAGATCTCTCCCAAGCCTTGTGACTGCTATAAAAGCTCAGAGATGAGAGTAAAAAGAGAATAAAAAAGGCAGCAGACAATAAGTGTAGATGTTTTATTTTTATCCTGAAAGACTCTCCTGTCTAAATAACAAGGAGCAAATAAAGAAAAATATATACTGGTTTGACCTCCCCTGCTTTTTGAATTTCTACTCTCTTCCTCCCCTGTAAGAAACTGATCTCCTCATCAATAACAAATTCCTCTACTTTCTCTCTCTTTTCCTTATCTGAGAAATCACTCAAAATCCAATTGATGTTCATTGCACTGTCAGGGCATTCTGCCAGGTCAGGCTGAAGACTTTTTGCTTTCTCTCTGCCTACCCGAGCAACTCCTCGGGCATCACGTCATCTCCAGCTACTGTCTAAGAACAGGCAAGAAGCAAAAGGCCATGCCCCTCCTCAGCCCGGACAGGCTAAACAGGAGAAATGATTCAAATCAAATAATTTCTAATTAAAAAAAAAAAGAGAGAGAAAAAAAAGAAAAAAGTAGGGGATTAAAATAAAGATACTTTTAATACTCTCACTAAGGTCCAAAATCTTGCAGTGCACAGCCCAGTGTGTTGCTACACGCCAAAGTGCCGGCAGTGCCACCCAGCACCCCGGTGCCGGCTTTCCTCCTTGCCAGGTCCCAGAGCGGCACCCGCTCTCTCACCCTTTGAATGGGGAGGGGATCTGTGGTGAAGCTGAAGTGCCTCCTGGTGCAGCCCAGGACCCCGCTTTACTCTGTAGGTGTGTTTTGTTACCCATCCATTTACTTTCTATTATGCTTAACTCAAGACAAATAAAAGGTAAATGCAAACTCTATTAATCATGTCTAAAAGATAGTGCATTTATGATCTGTTTTTTTTGAAAGATATAGGTACAGAAAAGAAGAAAAATGAAATTACTTTCAGTAAAGTTGATTCAGAAAGGTCTCTCTCCACCTCCTTGCTCTTTTCTGGCTATTGCAGGCTTTGTAATACAGGATTTCAGGGTTGGCCTCAGGCTCTGTCTAGTCAGATGCTCCATCAAAGACTTTACCCATGTAAAAGGTTCTCCTAGTTTTTTTCTAAGGTCCCTCCAAGTAGGATAGCTCTTACCGGCTTACAAGTCTTCCCATGCTGCCAAACAGGTTGAATTGTGTGCTGGTTTGGGCTGGGCTAGAGTTAATTTTCTTCCCAGTAGCTAGTACGGGGCTGTGTTTGGGATTTGTGCTGGAAACAGCGTTGATAACACAGGGATGTTTTCATTATTGCTGAGCAGTGCTGACACACAGT
>NW_008794155.1:1863242-1864301 GCF_000699145.1 Aptenodytes forsteri | reverse complement strand
ACGGCTGAACACCTGCCTGCCGATGGGAAGGAGTGAATGAATTCCTTGTTTTGCTTTGCTTGTGTGTGTGGCTTTTGCTTTACCTGTTAAACTGTCTTTATCTCAACCCACGAGTTTTCTCACTTTTACTCTTCTGATTCTCTCCCCCATCCCACCAGGGGGGAGTGAGTGAGCAGCTGGGTGGGGCTTAGTTGCCAGTTGGAGTTAAACCACAACAAATTGCCAGCCCAAAACTCATTCTATTTATATCTTCATGGGGAAAAAAAAAAGAAAAAGAAAAGAAAATCTCTTTGACCTCTTAAGGGTTGTTTTCCATCCTCTGGCATGGCTTTTCCATACCCCAGGCACTATCTCCTGTACATAGCACTCTAGCAAGGAAAACTTTTGGTTCAATGTTGTGTAAAACCTTTCCCATTCCCTTGTCTTTTTAGTGTGAACTGCTCAGTGGACCTTACATTACATTTCAGTCTTTCCGACAAATGCAAACATCCCAGAAGGATAATCATACACAGCTTGAGTAAGAATATACGCAACAGCAGCTAATCACTTTGGATGATAATAGGGTTCACATATGACCAACCTCCAACTTCTCCCTCTTACACCTACCAGTATTATTTCAGAAGAAGAAAAAATTTACAAGTAAAAAGAAAAACTTTAAAAGGCAGAAACAACTGTTTCTGATGATTTTTCTAGATCTTCTCTCAAATATGGTATTTTAAAGATGCTGCTTGACTCTCTCCTTATACAGAAGGCTGCATTTTAAAATGTTATCTTACCCCTTGCTTTCTCCTATTTTCTGAAATTTTAGACTGAGGCAAATTTCCCTACTGTGTTTCAACAATATAATTATGTTGTTGTTGTTGTTGTTGTTATTATTATTATTATTATTATTATTATTATTATTATTATTATTATTATTATTATTATTATTATTATTATTATTATTATTATTATTATTATTATTATTATTATTATTATTATTATTATTATTATTATTATTATTATTATTATTATTATTATTATTATTATTATTATTATTATTATTATTATTATTATTAT
>NW_008794155.1:1837582-1863217 GCF_000699145.1 Aptenodytes forsteri | reverse complement strand
CTGATTCCTATTACAGACTTAAAATGAAATAGAAAAATGTTTTTTTGCTGTTGTGCAGTTGCTGTTGTTTTTTTTTCACGACTTATGTCTTGGTAATGTTATTACGGAGAAATGGTACATAACACCATAACGCATTAATAGATGTTGTTCTTCTAACATCATCATATCACAATCTCTTCCTGTATGCATTTACAAATGTTGTGTGAAAGAAATAAGCAGAGCTTGTGGGTTTTTTTATTTCCACAACATAGCAGAAGGAAAAGCCGATTAAAAGATTTATTAAAATATTTACATGACACACACTGTTGCAGTATTAAAGCGTGAGCTTGCTCCTTTTACAAATCTCTTTAGCAGTAAGTCTTTTCTCCCTATTGTTACTAATACAACTTTTAAATGGTAGTTACAAGTTTCAATGACTTCAGCCTGTAATTGGGCATCCTCTCCAATTCTTCTCTCCCTCCTCCTCTTCTCCCCCTCCAGTATGCCTTGCCTTTATAGTGATTCAGGCAGGAGACGTCTAACCCGTTTCCTCACTCCCAGTACTTCTCTACACTCTGCCCTGCGCATCTTCCCACACGCCAGCTTTGCTCTGCACATCCTCTTTGTAATCTCACCCTACGCACCCTTTCTCCACACATCTCCTTATGTTTGGAACAGTTTTGTAAGTGGGTGCTAGATCAATACCCTCTGTATTTCAAACGTTCTCCTCAAAATTCATCTTTTTCCATAAGCCTATGAAATATAGTAGAAAATTATGATCGGCATCCCAAACAGCATCAGAGCCATCATTACAAGTCACACATTACTGGAACCAGGAGTAGCCCTGAGCCCTATCTGCTATTCCTGCCTTTCCCTATTTCCTGGCATTCCCAAAGAAACCGGAAAATGGGTCCGAGGAGAAATTAAGACACTGAATATTTATATTACTCTGTGTATGGTAGATGTCTAAGCAGTACAATCAGGACTGAATATTGCAAGTGCTCATGGTGGGAGGGAAGTGCAGTATGTCCCTACTCCAATGCATTTTTCCTTTGTAAAATGTTGCTATACATTCTCCGCTGCCATTGTGGTGCAGTGGAAGGCAACAATTTACCTTGAACACAGGAGGTAATTTACAGTATAAATATGTAGATGTACACAGTTAGCAATGCATTCTACAGTATTAATTCCTAATGTTCCTGAATGCATCCAAATATCAGAAAACTTAAACAACATGCATTTTATGCTCCCTATTAAATAGAAGGAGATACTGAGACATAAAAAAAAAAAAGCCTTTAAAAAAAATTTTGTCTATAGACATTTAACTGGTGGGTGGCAGAGCTGGAAAAGAACCTAAGGCTGATCTATCCTCTTGTGAGTTTTAAATGTATCACCTTCCCTATCATATATGTACGGTGATCAAAGTCTCATGAATATGCAAGCTGATTGCCACACTAGCTGGAATCCTTTAAAAAGAAGTCATTCCCCACGAGTACAGCAGACCTCCACTGAAGGCCTTAGCTGGAGATAAAATCATTCTAACTCAGCGCACATTTGTTTCATGTGACAGTCCTCAGCACCATCATCAATTTTACACCAATTTCAAGGACCAGTAGGAGTAACAGCTTCTGTCTCTTGACCACTGAAGAAAAGAAGTCCCATATTAAAATTTATCAAAACTATGAACTGCAGACATAAGGAGCCAAACATCTTACTTCAAAGACATTTGATAGAGAATATATTATTGCAAAACAATTTATTCTCCCTCTCTGTTTCTGATTGCCACTTTATTTCCTACTAGCATTGTCCTAGCGGGTTCTTCAATATATGCTTCACTGACAGGTCTGGACTCTGAAATACTCACAGTGATCAGCAGAGACACAGCCGTTCCCTCTGGTAATGGCCTCCCTAACACAGGTCCGATACTTACACTGTGCTACTCTTAAGTGAAAATTAGTTGACGTAGCAGATGAGTATCAGTACTGCAAAACCTCTAACTAGGTAAATTATTAATTAGTTGTTTGGGGGGGAGGGGGTTTGATTTTTTCCCTGAATTTTTTAAGTGGGCTTCCATTAGGCGTAGTCTGGAATAACCAAAAAATGAAACACAGTTCAGATTGATAAAAATGCTGAAATCCTAAACCAAAGTAACAAGCTTAGCTTAGAAACATAACAAACATGCTTGTTCAAGAGGTTTTTGAATAGCAGAATCTTTCTTCTCTCAATTTAAAGTTCAGTTTTAGAAAAATAAAATAAGTTCTTTCATTCATTGTATGGTATGAAATAAGCTTAGTAGCTCAAGTTCCATTGTAAGCTCACGGAATTATATATAAAGCCATCACCACTAAACACCTAACAAAACTCACAGGCACAGAGATGTAAAATTAATCACACTCAAAATACATTCTTGAGTGCAACGAGGGGAACCATTTGGAATGAAGAAATTTTCCACTAGTGCTTTAGTTCTTCTATTGATAAATGCAGGATTTCTGGTTCACGAAACAACTAAATGCATAACAGCACAGACGTGAACATGTAAGAATAGCAGGGCTTGACCCTGTACTACTGCAGGAAGTTTATCACAGACATAAAGGCTTGTGATCAAGCTCTGAATTCCTTAGCGTAGGAAATGGTTTTCTCTCTGAGAGTGTACCTTCAGCTTGTAGAAGAACGCTGGTGCCAATGAACACACTATGACAGCAATACATGTTACAGGAGCAAATACTTTACAATGCAATTACATTTAATACCTTAATTTGTAATTCTTACAGGAGATAAAACCTCCCAGAACAGCCTGGGGTTCATATTTAAATACCAAAACAAACCCCAAAAATGTGATTTATAATCATATGCTTACAGCGTACAAACCTTAAGAAGCTATTGCACACACACTTTTATGCAACTCACTCACTCAGTGTTCAACTTGCAACATCTTTTTAGTATGGATGTTTTTGTGATTCTTTAAATAAAATAAAACCATCAAGTTACCTAGACAGCAATATCATACTAATACTTCAACACAGAAATATGTCTCAACTACTATCAGCGTGAAAGAGTAAAAAGAAAGCAAGAAAGACCAAAAAAAAAAGGAACAAAACATTTTTAAGTAGCCAGAATGCTTTTGGATTACCTGTTTGCATTCTGTACCAAAACCCAGTCACAAACAAGCAGAACCAATATATAAGTTGGAGCTTATCAGTTAAAACGTATGTTAGATATCCAATTAACAGGACAACATATGTCACATAATTAATAAAACTGCCAATAAAAACAGTAAAGAAATAACTGCTGAAATGCAAAATGTAGTCTAAGAAAATTTTCCACCCATCATGAAATAAATTGGTATTGCTATATGAAGAATCACACTGTGAAATATCATAATGACTTCTGGTTTTCCTACAAGCCAGCGCTTACATCTACACTAAAATAGACACTATTACTCTCGTATATGGCACTGAAAAAGTCACCTATCTGAATAAGAATGGATTGTAGCTAACGGATAACAAATGAAGGAAAAACAGTCTCTTTTTCCATTACACCCCTCCTCACAGAATCAAAGGGCTGGATACAGTTCTTACATCCCTGACAGATAAGATTAGCTAATGACAAGCTTTGGACTCATCTAGTAAATCCCACAAAGGATATACAAGCAAACGTATAGAAAAAAGGCTGCTGTTGGCAAATTTGAAAGCTTCAAGTTCTTTCAGATCAGAACTCGCAGAAAATCAATTTTTACATGAATTTTTATTTTTCTTTTAAAACAACTCTGCAGTCAGATCAAGTCAAGCTTACCATCTGCTGCAGATAGAAATACAGCTATATTCAAGAATTACATTATAAAACTTCTTCGTAAACTTTACATGCAAGCTGTTCTTGTCAGAATTAAAGTCATTGTGATAATGCATCTTAATATTCAACCAGGCTTTAAATAAAGAGTGACAAAAGTCCACATATGGATGACAAGCTGTTCTACAGTAAATATTTTTGTATTTATTGAGCAGGGGCTTATGGCAGTTTAGGACATATTCCACCAGGCTACTACTTACAGACTAATAAAAGCAAGACAAAATCCCTGTTCTAAAACCCTCACCAAAATTTAGTTTTTAAATTAACTTGATCCTATTCCTATTCCTATTTAGTTATGCTTTTACTTCATCATTCCCTTGAAAACTTTTCCCAGCTGGTGGCTGTTATAGAACGGAAGACTTTAAGCACCCCATATTTTAAGCAAGGCTTAAAAGTGACGCTGAATGTATCTAGGGAAGAGATAAAGCAAATACAATGTAATTTTACCATTATAGCTGACCCTCTAAAGCAGAGTAAAAATTCTTCCACTCTTTTATGTAATTAAACTTGGTAAAGCCATTTCCAATATTCCTGCAACTGAGGTGATACAGTATATAAACCCCTCAAAAGTTCCTTTTCCACATACTCATATAAAATAAATCCTAATGCAGATAAATAATCTTACCCTGATGTTGGATCAACAGCTATGGCCTTAGGGTTATTAAGATCCAGCTCGATGAGGGTAATGCACACTGATCCATTCTGGTTGCAAACGAAGATCCTGTCACTGACGTGATCCACAAAGTAAAAATTTCCAGTGATCCAGTCGATTGCTATTTGCTGTACATCTGCCAAAAAAAAAAGAAAGGAAAAAAAGCTCAGAAGTGCAATTGTAATACAAATAACTGCACTGCTAGCTGTTTCACCAAGCAGATGCTCTACTCAGTTAAAGAGCTCAAGCTGTTTTTACATGTATTATATGGTATATAATAAGGAATCCAATTCTCAGTACACATTGGTTGGAGAGAATTTTTCCTTTTTTAAGTACAAAAGTCTGACTGCAACTTCAAAGGCATGAAAGATACACATTTGTTTGTAGTTTTCTTAAATATTTTAAATTTTGCCATTGTGAATTTTTTTATGGTATATTCAGAAGCAACATCACTGAATGATGGTGCACCTGTGAAACAGGGGTCCGAAACGCTGAGGGTAGCAGATTGCAGTGGGAAGGCAGCCTCTGAAGCCACTCGAGTTCTGAAGTTAGTGTTCTAGGATGTCTGTTACAGTGTGGGGATGCTACACTGATAAAGCTTGTAAGAGTTTATTAGTTAAGTTTAAAGGGGACTAAAACCAGATAATAAATACTTCACAGAAATTCAAAAAAACTGTGTGTAGATATGCATGTCTAAAACCACCATAGGTAATAGCAGACATGTGTGTGCATGCATTCATTTTCATTTCAATTACTTTTTTTTTGTAGTTCTGAGAAATCTGGATGCTGCCAGATTTCTTATTCAACTGCCACAATAAGTAGCATCAACGTAACTGTCTGCGCAATACTTATATAGAGAAGTTTCTTAACAATGATGCCGGGAGTTTCCCTTCTCGGGACACTAGGGTAGCTTCACAACTGCCTAACACAAGTGTTTTAAAACAGTCAGTTCTTTTTCTTGTGAGATCCTGGAACCGCTTTTGTAAATGTCTTCTAAATCGTGCATTTTTCTTATAAGTCCATCTACCTGTCCATACATAGTCTTACTGTTACAGTAAGCAAAAGTATAAAGAAGCACAAAAAAAGTAACTGAGATTTCTTTACTTCCTCTTCTTGTTGACAGTACTCTATTGATACCACCCTGTGAGACTGAATGAGTTATTCTTAAATGAAGAACTCAGTAACAATATTTCCTGTTAAATATTTTCAATGTTAAATATTAATGACTTTTTTATTTTAAAAGTGTATATTCATTATATTAAAATGGTTTCAAAACACTGCTAACGTAAGTTGCAATTCTTTCATGATGACAGAAGCCAGATGTAATACAATATCATTTCACACAGCAGCTTTTTTCTGTTGTTGTTATTTTCAGTTTTCTCTATTTCTATCATCCTTCACAAGTTGAATTTTTAGGGTTTTTTTCCCCACGCCAAAAAGAACCTGTTGCTGCCATCACATACATGCTGCATTGGAGAATGTAAAGTAAACTTTATTCAGAAAGAAATTGTAGTCATCAAGTTTTTGACAATAACTGAGGGCTTATGAGTCATGCATTTGCTAAATACTTAAAATAGATGTGAAGACTCATGTGTTGTCCTTCAAAGTGCAGGTAACATAAACAAGATTTACTCAATAAAATATCAGGAATAGCTTCCAGCTGTATTCCATCTCAGCCATCCCATTACACAGTTCACTGCTGTCTCTCCTATCTCAGATTTCTCCCCTTCTGCTATTCATTTTCCTTTTAATTCAAAGCGTATATTATGCCTCTTCCCTTCTGATAGCTCCTATTACAAAGATATGCTGAGCCAGAATAAAGAAATGCTCCATTTAGTCCAGTATCCAACCTCCAGAGGAGGCCAATGTCAGGTGCACTATGAGGCATACGCGAGCACTGATATATTTTAGACAATAGGGAGCAAAAGCAATTTTTTTCCCTCGTCCAAACAAAATAGAGGACATGCTTTTAAAAATATCAGAAAAACTCTGTCCCTCTGGAAATTGGCAATAGTTGAAGCATTTTCAATGTGTCTGCTTGCTACTTCCAGAAGTTGGATTCATGGAATTAAAGGTTTATGGCTCACTGATTCAGTGAGACTTTTGAAAATTGAACATAGGCTTCCATGTAATAGAAGCAATTCTGAAAACAGTATTTGTAAAGAGTGAAAGTTACAAAAGGGATTCAATTTTAAATATTTGTAGAAATAAAACTAGTAATTAAATTCCTGCAACTGCTTGCTACTTCCAGAAGTTGGATTCATGGAATTAAAGGTTTATGGCTCACTGATTCAGTGAGACTTTTGAAAATTGAACATAGGCTTCCATGTAATAGAAGCAATTCTGAAAACAGTATTTGTAAAGAGTGAAAGTTACAAAAGGGATTCAATTTTCAATATTTGTAGAAATAAAACTAGTAATTAAATTCCTGCAATGAGAGCTCTGGAAGAATGCTATACATCGGGAAGTGGACGAAAAGGAACAAGCTTAAGCAGCAGCCCGCTGGAGGAGGGTACTGTTTTCTTCTTAACGTGTGGGAAAAGTACCTATTTTTACATATATGCGATATATACCCAAAAGGCATGTCACACACAGATTATTAGATCTGTTAACACAACAATACTCATATTTATAAAATGTTGGCTGTATTTTTTCCTTAGTTATTCTTTAACATACCACAAGAAATAGCACTAAACAGGTTTTTTATATGGAAAACAAGGATAATTAATTGAAGGTCATATTAGGGAGAACCATTTGCATCAAATAGTTAAAACTGAGGTTGCTCAGCAATCCAGGAAAAGTGAGGCATGCAGGAGCAGTTTCACCCCATAACCTTTGTGCAAAGGCTTCAAAAAGCATTGGCAACTCTTAACACCAATTTACCTGATTTCCCTTCCCCAGCAGGTTGTCTTTGGGAAGGGCATGGAGGTACCAGCAGCACAGGCTATTTGAGAGACTGGCTCATCACAGCTGCATTCCTTGTAAAGTTGTTCATTGCAAAGCATGCTATGCTTAAAGACTTAATCGCATCGTTTCCAGACAAAGAGGCACATTAATTCACATTTTTCTTCGGAAGTCTACTACATGAAATGGAGGAGCGAGCTCCCACTATGCAAAGAACACTTCTCTCAAAAATAGACCTTCTGGGGCAGTACATCACTGTAATCTAGTAATTAACCTGGACATTCAACAGACAGTAGCATTTACATTTAACAGTCGTCTTTGTACCACGTGCTTTGCAGTGAATTGGACACATCCAGTCTCTCACAAGAGAATAAGTTTATAATCGTCCAAGTCCACTCCCCCATAAAATTATATTCTATATGAAAAATCCACTTAGCTAGCAGATAACGTTTTTATGAATCAAACTTTTAATCTCTATGGTTTCGCCAGCAGCTATGCATTAAGCTGCTTTGAACGGCTCTCCAGCTATCACAGAAGTTGAATGCACTGTATACCATAGAGATAAGGTTTTGGTTGCACTGGGAACTTTTGAAATATATGTAACTTCTTGTACTCAAGAAGTTACTTCTTGTACTCAAGAAGTTACTGAATTAATTTCATGCTTATTTATGGATTCATATATTAAACCCCAATATGTACAGATGTCTAGTCCACTCACATCTTTAAAGTAATTAATATTTTTTTCTTTCATTCACACAGTTTCCGAAGTCTCTAAAAATAAATGCCTCCCCTTGAAAACAAACATGTTTATTCTGAGCAATCTTGTATATATTTTTGATGGTTTTTCCTATATTAATAATAGTTTCCTTGGCGCACTTCTGCCCAATGTGACCATCCTTCCTTTATACATCCTCAATAAAAACTAGGATTTCCTCTTAAGGACTTCATAAAGGATAGCTGAGAAATCATACAGTCTAAATTCTACTCTAGTTGATGACACTGTGTAAACCACGGGCACTAGCAAAAGTGTGGCGAGAAGTAGGCTTTGTCTATTTTTTTAAACACACAAATATTATTATACCTTTAGAGAAAATAGCAATTTTATATGAGGGTGGCTAAATCTTCAAAGGGTACTGGAAATATATGTCTTATGGCCAAAATATAGTTCATGAAAATCAGAGCCACACTGAACGACTGTCTTCTGTCACTTTAATTTTCAAACATATATCTTGTACTGTATGCATTACTACATTTATTTCAATTTCAAATCAAGATGTGCACAAGAAGACTTCAGTTAACAGAAGAGAGGGAAAAGCAGTGTCATATTCTTGTATTTATACTACTGTTGTAATCGAGGATTCAGCACATGTACTGCCTATTAAAATCAATATTATGTTAACAGATTCCATTTTTTCCAGATGTTGAAGGAAGACTAGAAACAGAAAAATTAGTAAGCTTTCTCCACTGATACACTCCAGTAAAAGCATCCTTTGTTTTTAATGTGAGAAATGATCTAAGCAAACTACTCGGTGGAACTCATAGTAGTTGGAGTCTTTTTTAGAAACTTCTGAGTGGACTGGGGAATGATTTTGGATGAAATAGAATTTAAATTAAAAACACTCAGTGCAATCTCCATATGCTTCTGGTTAATAACGAAAGAGAGAGACAACCTCTCTCTATTTTAAGGGAAAGAACTTAACTTCTACTACCTTATATACTTAACATTTTCCTTGCTCTGAACATGACTGCAATGAGGACTGCCTAAAGGAACTTGGAAATCTACTCAAGACTCAAGGTGCAACAATTTCATTGACAGTTACTATGGGAAACTAGAACCATGATTCATTCTTTGTCTTTGGGCATGGTTTTGGACCTTTTTTTAAAAAAAAAATATATATATATAAGTATTGAGTATTGATTTCTTGCTTGCATTTTCCCAAAATTAATGTATATATTTGAAAAAAGTAATCTGTATTTTTGTCACAATTTTTTTTTTCTTTTGCAAAAGTTGATCTTAAAGGAAGAATTCTGTATTTTTATCACAAATTTTTTTTTTCTTTTGCAAAAGTTGATCTTAAAGGAAGAATTATTTTGATTTACCCAAAAAGCTAAAAAAAAAAAGGTACTAATTTTTCTTCCATAAGCCATATGCATCTCTTCTGAAGGAACATAACATCCAGACTTCCACACAGAAAGTATTCTGGGCTTGCCTGGGGGAGATGAGAGAAGGGGAAGTGGTTTAAAAAGAGGTGGTTGTATCTTCAATAACAGAGCATGGGTGGGCAGGTACCCTGACTCCCCTTGATTGCAGCCTCGAAACCGCAGTTGCGGGGAGGGAAGTGTTTGCTACTCCTACTGCACCGAAACATCAAATGTTTATTTTATGGAAATCTTTCCACTTTGCGGAGAGCAGCTGAGCGTTGTCACAGGTAGTCAGGTCTGCTAAGAGTCACTTGTTTAATTTATTCTATTATACAAGAGTCACTTGTTTAATTTATTCTATTATACGAGCAGGGTAGTTCTGAGGATTGTGCAACAGTTGTTTGGACGGTTGGCCATATGCTAGGGGAATAAACGCTTCGGAGAAGCAAGAGAGGATCGCTGTAATAAAACTTTCAGGAGCTTAACATTTCTGTAATGAGCATCCTAACACATGGAAGATGTCAGTATAGTCCCTAACGGTCATGCAATATAGGAGTGCAAGGGTGGTACTGCTCAAGTGCCTCGTGCCAGGAGGAGTCACCTTCTGGTCCCTCTTTCCCCAAAGGCCAGGACAACAGATCTGCAGATCTCCTAGGCATGTTCACACCCGCTTACTCTACAACCTGTTTGCCTCTGGGGCTCGCTTTCATAAACCAGACTGGAGTAAATAAGAGTTTGCTTCACTGTATTTTGACTAAGGAAGCATCTCCTGCTTCCGGCTGAGCCAAAAGCGGTGAGACAGAAACAAAGGTTAAAAAAAAAGATTAATCTGGAAGCCAAAACCATGAAAAATGAGATAACATGAAAAATAAGTAAAAATGGGACAACGTATTTGAGACATTTTGCCTTTCCCTATGTTTTCTCAATCTTCAGGGTGTATTTTTTCCACATATATGTATTTTACTTCTCCACTACTAGAAAGTTGCTTTAATTTTTTGACTGAAAGCTGAGATTTTAGCAGGTGAGGCTTTGTGAATTGTGTAAGATAGGTAAATGATAAAAGTGCCAGGCATGGACAGACCTGTTTAGTTTAATTTACTATCTATTTAGAAAAAAAGAGATAAAATTACGTATTTGCAAAGGAACCAACACATTTTATTCCAAAGAAGAAGAGCAAGCAGCTTGGGGATAGGCTTTTTGCCTGCACCTGAGTAAAAAGACAAGTTTCGAACACGAAGACAAACAGTAGCAAGCCTTTCTTTTTCTAAAATAGCCAGTAGTGGTGAGACCAGGTAAATAGTAGCTAAACACGCTTAAATGACAGGCTGTGAAATCTTGCAGAAGCACTGCCTTTGCTGTGCCTCTCTTCTGAGAGTAATGTTCCTAATTAGCAGCCCAGATAACCTTATACTGACACTGTGCTTGGGGAAGTTAAGCTGGCATAGATTTTTCTGTGCCCCTTCTACTGACAGCAATTTCCCGTAATTATGTCTGCAATGCCATTTACAAAATATGATTTTTATTAAAAGTGTCACCATTCAATAAGTTAGACACACTGGTGTCTAAACTTTTAATAGCCATGTTCTGAGTGATTATTGCATATGTTTAAAAATGAAAAATCAAATGAAAAATATCCATCTATCTTTTCCAAATGACTCATCCTCAAATATTTAATTCCTTTGAATTAAATCATTCTTCTCAGATACTGTTTGTAAAGAGTATAATGCAAAACCTAAAACATACTAAATTTAAATAAGCACTTTAAAGCATCCAGACTTCAAGTTCCTCAAAAGAAAAGAAAGCTTTTCCTCGTTTGCTGAGTAATGTAATTTAAATTTCAATAAATTGGGTTACTGTTGAAAATACAGTTTGTATTCTTCCAACCCTACAGGATATTAGAAGATACTGCTTTAAAAAACTATAAATGTGAACATTTAGACAATAGCAGTTTCCCCAAGCTGAAGAGTTGTCAAAAATATGAGCCTAATCTAAATATTATGAATACTTAGTGAAAGCATTCTGATAGCACACGAAGACACCTAGTCTCTCAGAGACGTAGTCTATCCAGTCACTCAGAGATTCAATCGTTCAGCTTCCAACTAGGTACAGATGAGAACACGTTTAGGCACTTATTCTGTATGGGCATTCCTCTTTCTGTTCAAAATCAGACTTTTATCCTTCTACTGGGTGGAGCCCACTTATCAAGAAGAGAAGATCCAACACCTGAAACTTCACACAATTTAGGAGTTTCTAAAATCAGCAGTTCCGTAACTTTCAAAGGACTCCATGAAGACCGTGACACAGTCTGGCCTACAAGATCCCTGTCAGTCCTCACATCTATGAATTAATATATGAGATAAGATACGGTCATACAAGCCAGTTTTGGGGCCTCTAAAGCAGTACAGCAGATAGCTATGTAAGTTTGCCGCTCAGCTCAAAATATAGTATTAGCCCACCCGGTGGCCCTGTTCTACCTACATCTTGCCTTGCAAGAGTCCTGTTGTACACTTCTATTTCTACAGAAGCTCGACATTTTCAGGTTTTTTATGGCTTAGTTTCTTAGGCCGCTCTGAGGCATGTTACTACAGACGGAAGTCCGGCAACAGAGTATTATTAAGACAGACATGCTATAGTACATTGGCTGAGGCTGAACATTGAGTAGGTACTGAGAGAGAAATGCAGGTTTAATAATAAACTTCTTCCTCCCATTGGGAATGCAGGGATCTACAGAACAATAACAACAAAAAATCACATCTTCCACTTCTAACAAATCCCTCTGTTTACAGAACATTCAGACGAAATGAGACGACAGCAGACCCCAGGCATGCTTGGGTCTGTGCCTTTGCCAGGAATTTTAAAGCAGGGTAGCAAAATCTGGTCCTAAATTTTTTAACAACATATTTCTTCTTTTACTCGTGTTACAGAATGATTCTACCACACAATGCATCAAGTTTCTGGAATGAGTAAAATGAGTGAAATCTTCTGTTACTGGGTCTTGAGTCACAGGGTTGGCTGTGTTGCCAACAGATTAAACAAGCAAGGAAAAAGTGTGAAACAATGAAATAAGGGCCTTATGAATGGCCCTATCTTTTAAACCTGAGTATTTTGATTTTTTAGAAGTGAATTTTCTGACATCAATCTCATGTCAGAAACAAGTAAGAATAGTCGAAAACCATAACGCTTCTAATTTCTGCATTACTGAGTTTCAAAAACATTGTCCAGTGATTATAAACTTGTAGTGGGGTCCCAGTAGCCTGCATACATGCTGAACAATAAAGACAGATTTATAGAGGTACATAGCTATAACAGACTCTTTTTTTTTTAACTGCACATTCAAAAGCTCCTTATAAATCTGCTGAGACTGTAAATCAAACCCAGTTATTTCCTTCAAAGCAGTTAAGTCATCCACAGTTAAAATTAAAGCATATTTCAGCTGCAATAGGCATCCCATCAAGCATGTGGACTAAGAGAACTACTGCGGGGAAAACAACGTGGCTACATTAGGCTGTATCACTTGCCTCGTTTCACCACCTTCCATCAAAGGCAAAAGTCTACAACCTTCCACCTTCCTAGGACTGCCTGCCGCACGTATTATGAACTTCATAAACCATCGTCACACAAAAATAAGGTCACTTAAACATTTTCCCATAAAGACGCTAAGCAGTAGATTATTACAATTTTAAAGATACATCAATAAAATATGGAGTTACTTTTGCAATACAAAGTGTTTAAGGAAGATGACTTCCAGAGAAAGTTTGAACAGTTTAATACCAGAGGCAGGCAATGGTGCTTTAAGGAATGCTTTTGGGGAGATAATGTAGAAGTAAATTATCTTCATCAGCTCTTAAAGAAAGACATAGGGAACAAAGGAAACTTATATTGCACATTTTTTGTAGAAGGTAACATTGGTCAGACAACACTGGTTCACAGGATCTGGAGCATGCTGTAGTTTCTTGCAGGTAAAATGCAGGTCATAATGTTGTAGGATAATTTTATTTTGAGCCCGCTATAGTTGCTATTAGCAATATATGGTCTAGACAATATGAATATGCAGTACATGATATGATCTATAAATCAATCTGTTTCTTTTCCCCAAAGGGCATTATTACATTCAATTTTAATCAGAAGGTAATACTGACCATGGAGTATTTCATTCTGATCTACAGATATATTCATATCGGGCACAAAAGTCTTTCTCTTCATCTCAAATATATTAGGGGAAAAAGAGAACGCATTACACTTTCCAAAAAAATTATTTGCTAAAATAGATTTTATTACAGAACTTGTTTATAATATAATTAAAATCTGCATACAGAGTTTAATTTAAATCCAGCTTGAGAATTACGACTTAGAGAATACTAGAAAATTTTAAAATATCTTTAGTTATAAAAAATATAACCTACACAGTTAGCAAATATATACCTCATTGTTCCACATAATACCTCTGAAACAAAACCATATCATGTACCTTACTAGGCGAGATAGCCTCTTTTTTTAGGGTTGTTAAGAAAAAGAAATTGCTTCTTATATTAAAGGACATTAAGCTGTTTTCTTCATCTTTTTCCCTCCCTCTAACAGAGGAATCACTGTCACCACCTGATGCCATCAGCACGCCTGTACTTCTGCAAAACACTCAAAACCACTGTACAGCACCCACTAATGTCACTTGCCTCACATTATAGTTTGAGCAAAACAAACAAATAAAACCCTTCATGTCTATGAACTGCCAACTGAGTATTACAAATGCACACTCATGTAATCATCGCCTTATCCTCCCTTTCTTCCTATCTGTCCTCTTCTTTTTTTCATCCATTTATTACATCTTTTCAATATCAAAACAGTAACCTTTGAGGAGAAGACTGTTATTTATTATATGTGACCTGACCAACAAAGCAGACAACTGCCCAGACTTAAAATACAGGCATCGTTGATGCGCTTAAAAAAAAAAAAAGTTATTTTTTCTTGCTAACTTATTTCCAGTAATGCAAGAAATAAAAATAAAACATGGGTTTAGAGCTATGCATTAATTATTTTTCTATCCATTTTCAACCAGGCATCAGGACACTGGGGTTTTTTTTGCTTATTTATTTCGATCATCATCACTATAGTGGTGGGATCCAGGTATTGGTCTACCTCAGCATTATTTTAAAATGGAGTACCACTACAGGTTCCATTAAAAAGTCTCATAAACCACTCAGCTGTTGCTTCCAGTAATATGGCTCAAACTCAATGCTCTTATATTTGCAGAACTTGAACTTTGCTTTCAGAAAGCTTCCAGCCCTTTCCAAAACTAGCCACTTTAGAAAGATATGAGGCCATAATCCCACCTCTTCTCAACTACAGAAGTCTTGTGTACTTTGTGCTAACTCCTTCTACCTTGTGTATCCCCTATCATTTTAGCATTTTAGTTTTTAAACCTCACAGCATCCCTATGCCATATGGAAATACTGTTATTCTCATTTTACATTTAGAGGGGAAAAGACAAGATTACTTGCTAAATGTCATCCTGTAAGTCTCGGGAAAAACAGTGGTCTCCTGACTACCAGCATATTGCCTTTCTTCCTAAATCACTCCTCCTTTCATGTAAACAGTAAAAAGAATTTGTCCCAACACTTGCAAAGAAATACAGAGGAGAGACATAAATATGCATTGCACCCCTCCTCCAGGTCCCCTCTACAACGTATGCTCTTGTCTTCCTTGTAGTAATATTTTTTGCCCACCCTAATGTTAAATTACTTGCGCGGTGAGTGATCCCACAGGCAGCAAGATACACGGTGTTAATGCTCTCTGTGTTGAAGAGCGGAGCAGGAGCATGGCACCGGCTGCTGCCCAGGGTCTGCCTTCACCTTACCCAGCATCCTTCCAGCCAGCAGTCGGCTCTGCCTTGCACGAGGCTCTCCAGACAATTTGAGAGTTCATGCAGAAGTGTATTTCAATTCTTTTCGGAGCAGCTATCTTCAAATATTTTTTTTCTCAGTCTACTTTATGAAAGAATAATTGTCTGTCCAAGCATATGTTTGCAAAAGGAAAAATGCCAAAAACTCAAACTGTGACCAACTATTTTGGAAGATACAGAACGTGGATTACAGTGCATTCACAGACTGTTATAAAATATGTTTTTCCACTACTTCATCTTACTTGAGTTGCCTTTTCCCAATGGCTTCGTTTCTGAAGGGAATGCAGCGGTTACAACTATTTAAAACGAATCTGAATTTTGCAACCAGTTGAATGACTCAATAACTAACCAATATATCCTCCAAAGAGTTTTAAAATTAAAATGCATGGTTTCAGTATATTCATAACTAGAAGAGAAACAGCATTGATCTTTTTAAACAGATTATACTTATCTCCTTATATGTAAATATAAAAATACTCCCCCATATTAAAAGATGGAATCATATAAAGTAAAATAGCAACATATGACATGCAAGCAAGTCCAAAAATACCAAAAAGAGCGAGTCTCTGGAAATGCAAATTGTGGCAAGTATCCCCCCACACTCCTCAATCAGCTTATTATTTTTGCTTATAAAGTGTGACAGAGATTTTACGCAATTACACATGCAAAGACTATCCAAACTTTATCATCAGCTCGAGAACTGTCATGGTGAATGCCTAACCCAACACATCAAACTGCAGCTGTTCTGTGACATGTTGATAAAATGCAGGGCTTCAGCTTTGCGCAAACAGACAAACCCTTTTGCATATTCTGTCCTTCTCTTCTCATTTAATTACTTACAATGACCAAAACGCTTTTTTTCCGAAACTAAGAAATTTATAAAGCTTAAGCCTGGCTTTAGCAAAAGTGATTTACTCCGCTTAAAAGATTCGTTACATGTAATTTTTCAATTTCAGAATAACTGCTTCACTAAAACCACCATTAAAAATTGTAAAGCCAACCCAAGATTTTATTTTATTCAACCTAACTGACAAACAGTGAGAAGGATAGGATTTGTTCTTCCATTTTATTTATTTCATAAAACTGACATGATCCATAAGGTTTTCAGCATTTCAGGTTCTACTCCAAAGCTGAAATCAAACGAAAGTTTTAAATCAAATTTCTTGCATATTAAGTAGAAACCCACAATGTTAGTTTTGTGGACTGAGAAGACAAAAATGTTTCTATGAACTGGAGAGAATATTTTTGCGCTAGTCACTGCTTCTGCCATTCAAAGAAGTTAAAAACTGAAAAAAGAAATCATATATTAAACCCCCAAATCAGATGGTGGTTTTAATTCGCCATGTCCACAACAGTGCAAATAATAATCACAGTTTTATCAACTTTTGCAAACATGCAATTCCACTTTCTGTAAGAGCTCCTGATAAAGTACTAAGTAAAGAGCAAGCCAGTTATTTTGTTCTGACCCATACAAACTCTTTGGCGTGTCTCTGCCGTAGACTACAGTACAGCACAGAAACACCCAGGCTAGAGTGAGTACTGAAAGCAGACTAGCCCAGAGCCCAAAGTGATATACCTTATATAATTTCTTAAAAAGCTCTGACAAAGATGCTGCAACTGTTTTCTATCTTATCAAATACATAGCTTCTGATTTCAGCTTTACTTGGATTAATGCAATTTCTTATTCATTTATGAAAAGCATGATCTTTACTTACCCTTTTCCCTGTAGCAATACAAAGCATTAGATCAAAACATGAGTTGCAAAACACAACAATTAGCAGAGGCCACCAGCTAGATCACAACTCGTAATACTTGTGGTTTTATTCTAATACTCTTTTCATTGCATAAGATATGTAAACCGATTTTTTTTCTTCCTGCTGCTTCCCCAAAAACATACAGCAGGCAGTTTTTCTATTACTATGCATCTGATATAGAAGGGCAAAGTCATAGTACATGTGACTAAGTCCCTAACTAACAGGGGTTGTGCCAATTCACTACCGGTCACTTCATTGATGTCCTCTAGACTCAGTTCTGTATATAGCAGATACAGCACAGTGCATTCCTAAAACTTCTCAGGCTCTTTGCTGAAAACATACTGTTTCCTTATGATTTTAGCTACTGGATAAATCTCTACCTGGGACGGACTTTGGTCTGTAATTGATCAAGTGCTTCATAACGGGTACCATATTTTAGTATCAAAATATGATACCAGTTATGATGTTGGATATAAAAAAAGAGTATTTGGGGTTTATAGATTTTCTTATGTCCCCTTCTTTCCTATAAAGACAAAAGTAGTTTTGAGGAAGCCACAGACTATTCTTTTTTAATTTTATTGCAATGTTGGTGCAACTTGCCTTCTATGATCTGTGACTCAGAGAAAAGTCTTTAGGAGGCAGAAGAACTAATTTTAATGACATGATCTGAAGTACATTATGTAAAAAGAAAGGTTTCTTGATTTCTTCAGTTGACTTTAGTGAGTTTTTTTGGATGAAGTCTGAATGAAATATTTGCATTAATAAATTAATATCTGGAAGTAAGTGACAAATTTGCTGTCAATTAGTCTAATTGAAGCAAACTTGATTAGCATTGTATATGACATGAATTTACAAAGAAATATCTCCACTTAGGAAGAAAACCACTAGCTATATCATAAAAAATGTGAAATCTATAAATAAAATAATAAAGTACCAGCAGAAAATGAAAAAGTTGATGCATATATAATTAGTTGACGGTATCTAATACTAAATTATTAATCAGATATTTTATTGCCATTGAAGATGGTTTCTAAGAGCGTGCACCTGAAGCCTCAAGTTCATAACCAACGTTACTGAAATGGGAAAGTTACAACTATATGTCTCCTATATATCTCCTATATACATCTCCTCCCTTAGAAGAAAGGCAGAAGACAAGCTTCTGTGAATACCAAGGACATCTCAAGAGCCTGAAAGCTGTAGCATAAAGAGTAGAGGACTTTTAACAATTACTGTAGCTAGACAGTTGCTTAGATCCTGCATAGGATCAGAAGGGGGTACAAGTTTTGGTTGTAAAAGGCAACACCATTCTGTCCTTGTTTCATTTGCAGCATGTTACAAAAAAGAAAGGACTTTCTGGTTTCAGCAGACAGCAAAGAAAGTACTCAACCAGCACTGGAATCGGAGGAATGAGGGAGCATCTTTCCTGATCTCTGAGAAGGCTGTGCTATGCAAATGTCTGCATCTCCCTGGACATTTGCTCATTATTGAAGTCCACACTGAATTTACAGAAGCTGAATAAGTTCAGTTTTTGTGAAAATCATATTACAAAGAACAGTTCCAGTGACTACCAAGTAAAAACCAAAACGAAGCCAACATGGTACATATGGATGTCAAAGGCTTATGGGAAAATGTGTGTCTAATCTCATAAAACATGTATTATTTAATTCCACATTTCAGAGAAGAGTGTCTTTTTTTTTTTTACTGACATTTCATTATTCTTGTATCTGGGGATACAAAAGCATTTGCAAAATATTCACTACAAAACTGTGCATTTTATATTTGCGGCAACCTAGTTATCTACACATTAGATTTTTACAGCCCTCACAATTATTTCGTTCGATCTTCAAAACCTTGTTAACAAAATACAAATGTTACTGGTTTACAGGCAGTATAATAATTCAATTTAATAGAGAGGAAGAATCCTTCAGCATTATGCCTGTTAAAGATAAATGTACCTGTTTACTGATACTATGACAAAGTGTCCATTTTTTATTTACAGAATCCCTTGCTACTGTGGGAGTTAGCCTGCTTGCTCTTGGATTGCCTCCCTGGTGCAAGAGCTTTTCTATCAAGGAGGAGCTGGGATGTAAGGAAGACACACAAAAGATACAGTCATGTCCCACTGTTAGGACAATAATGAAGCTAATTAAGATGGAAGTCCAAAAATGGTCAGCTAGGAAGCTGACAAATTGGGGAAAAGGGAATCTGACAATGCAGCACTGACAATAAGGACATGAAGTGACGTAGGCTTTGCAGAGACAGCATTCAGGAGACTGTCCCAGGCAGAGCCTAGGAATTTAGAGGGGGCAGAAGCAATCACAAATTTGCACTAAGAAATGCCATTGAGATAAGACATTTTATTTTCTGTACTCAGTCTGAGAATTAACTGTCCATCCAGGGCATGACTACTGAAAAGCATATAAAAAGAAAACAGACAGCACGCCAGCTATGGTAAGAACAGAAGGAGGGTTTGACTGATGTCAATGAAAGATCAATTGTGGAAGCTGGATAAGTAACAAAGCTTGAAGAAATAGTAGTATTGTATCTTTGAATGACTGAAAATTCCACTTGGTAATTAACAAGCAGTTAATAAATAGCTCTTGTGTCAAAAAGGATTAAGTACAGGTAACCTAACTTTGGAGGGAAATGCCACCAATTCAGAGCATCTGCCATGGAAACTTGTGCCTCAAAACAGCATAATGCAATGTTACAGGGACACTAGTCAAGCCGGTAGCACAATCCTCAAGTCAAATTGAATGGACTGTATCCAAAAGATGCACCGAAAGCAGACAGAACTTTCACAGCTAACATTTAGAAGCTCCTAATATATGCAAGGCCCTCTTAGGATGTCTGATATACAGCTTATATCTTAACACCATCAAGCATTGAGATACACACCCGAATATATGAATACTATTCATAAAAAGAGATAATGGATTTGCAATACCCAGCGTGGTCAAAGGATGATATCCAACTGATCATGCTTGTCGGAACAGAAAGGTTGAATGAAAAGATGTGAACTACCCTTATTCTTCCAGTAAACCTGATGATCATCAAAAAGGCTATGTATAACCAATAATCAGAAAAGACTCGCTAGGAGCTAAAGATAGGAGCATACTGATAAAAGCAAGTTTCTGTACAGGCCCGAGTCTCCAAAGGAGTCTTGTCATTACAGGGAGCAGAAAAACTGTACATAAAAGGACAATTATCAGATAGCATTGTTTCCTGCACTAAATAAAAGTCCATACTGCACCAGGAAAGCACCTCATCAAGGCTGTATCAAATACTGGATCAAAAGTTCTGTAAGTCCAGGTGCACCAGAATAAGGAATGATTGTATGGACAGATGGAAAGATGATGCAAAGAAAACATTTCCCATATCAGGCCATGGAGTATGGACATCCAACTAAAGATCCGGACTTGTGACTGCTCTGAAGGGGAATAGGTAAAAGCACATGGAAATTAAAAGAAAATGTGAACATGGAAGCATATAAAAATCCCAAGAGACATTCAGGAAGACATGAGGGAAGACTCAGGAAAGATATAGTCTTACACATATGACAGTGATGGACCCATGTAACTACCTAAGATGGGGGCCAAACCTGGTTCCATGTTAAGCATCACCAAGTTCCACAGCAGTGGTCTGTGCTGGAACCTGTGTGAGATAACATTCACAACTCACCTGGAAGAAGACATGAATAACAAGGTGATAAAGTCCAATAATAAAAATAAGGTTTCCAGAATAGTAAAGAGGAGGGTCACATTTGAAGAACTGCAGGACCTCAGGAGACTGACTGACTGGGCAGTAAAAGGAGATGGGAAATTCAAGCTGAATAAACATGAAATTCATGAGAAAAGTATCCTAGTGTTGTATATTTAATGTTGGCTCTGTCTAGAGCACTTAAAATGAGATATTGACACTATTAAAAAAACCAAACAAAAACCTTTGGACAAAGTAAGAAAGGTCACTAACCCAAAAACAGCATTTGTCCAGTCTTCCCAGAAATACAAGAACTGCAATGCAAGATCAGCCAGGGCTCTAGGAGTGCCAAGTGGGTGCCATATACAGGACAAGTATGCTGTGATATTTCTTTAGGATACTCTTCTCACATCCCATTCTGGCTCCCAATACTGTATCAGACACTCTGAACACTGCTAAAGTGCCATTTGAGGTGTAAATGACCTTTGAAATGAAGCCTTCTCATTTCTATTCATCTTCTAGGAGGCCTGTAAGTATAGGCTGTCTATCACAGAAGAAAAAGAAAAATCACGTTCTACAACTATATGACAGCTTATAACGCCTGTCTGGAGACAAACTTGGGGCAGACTTTATGTAGGAATAAACACCTCTCCCCAGATCTTCACAGTTGTTCTCCTCCTGAGTAAGCCAAACTTTGCTTTGATTTCTCATGAATATTCACAGGCACTTCACAGGAAGGTTGCTGACAGAAGCCCCATCCCTAGTGCTCAGTGTTCCTTCAACGATTGAGCCTCATAATGCCAAGCGAAATTATTGTAGCTATTCTGAACACAGCACTAGTAGTTGTGGTTAATCACTACTAGGAAGTGTTTTAGGTTGGGGGGGGGGAGGCAATTAGGGGGACCAAAACCATGGAAGAAAACAGGAATGGAACCAAACACTGTTGGATCCTGGTCAAATCCTCTGGGCTCCCTGTCTGATGGTCTTCACAGCAACCACATCCAAAAAGTGGGTGAGCCAAAAAGTCAGCTTTGGCTTGTGCTTGTGAGGGCAAGGAGAAGGTGCTGGGTTCCACAAGCAGAGAGACAAATACTTCTCCCCACCGGAGACTACCGACCCTCCATGCCCATCACCTGTTTCCAACCTTGGAGCGACTCTTCCCCTGTGCTGCGGTAGGGCAGGCTGGAGAAGGCAGCTAGATTAAAACTGAGTTAGTACAGAAGAAGCAAGATGTTTCTTTTCATCCAGATCGGTCCTGTACAAGCACATCTGCCAACAGAAAAGCCTGCGTGCCTTCCAAGGAGAGGTAGGATCGACTGTCTGGAGGTATAAAACACCACAAGGTGGCAAAGCTAAACACAAGCATTGCAGGATTTGTACTGGTGTACTGTGATAACTGGATACCAAGAAAACCTGAATCAGCCAAGCAGAAAATACCATGCTCTGAAGCATCATCCCAGAAGAGATTTTGTTATATTCTGCAGAAGAATAGTGGCTAAAACCAAGGCCGTGCTGCCTGATGCTTTTTTGGAGAGCATGTAAGGTACTTGGTACTTGTGATGATGGAGACACAAAATGCCTGTTAAAATGGGGAAGAAGGAGATTCCGTTATCCAGAAGATGCTGCTTTTGCTGGCCCCCCACTCCAACACACAAAAGCGTTAGTATAAGATTGCACATCATGGCTTGGGAAGGGCAGAAAATTATGAGAGATTTTCCACCTTTGTGCCATTAAAAAGAATTTTTGCTAGTTTGGTCCTAGAGGTAGCACTTTACATAAATGATTGTTCCTGGAAGTCTTGCTCTACTAACTGGAAGTGGACTGTGAGCTAGTGTAAAGTGTCAAGAAGCATGCCTTTTATTATGGGCAGTGGTTGCACAAGCCTGCCTTACATGAGAATCTTCCCTGAAAGCCTATTTGGCTCCAACACTGTCTGCATAAATCTTTCCAAGAGGAAATTTTCCAGCTTCTCTTCCAAAAATCTTCTAGGTCTTAAAAAGACAATGATGAAACAACATGCCAATGCCTGGCCTTGGCTAAGACAAGAATGCCTGTGCTGACATTACCATGCCTACAGAAACCTATCCTTATTTAAAAGGATAAACCTATCTAACAAAACCTATCCATGATAAAATAAATCTTACAAGCCTGAAACTAGCTTAATAACTAAGCACAAGGAATGCCATCACTGGAGTTGCACCCCGTTCTCCCGCAGCAAGCGACACCCGAGTGCAGGATCAGCCTCTCCGCCTTCTTTACCCTTATGCAGAATAAGGTAGAGATGCAGACCAAGTTAACACTGCTCTCTTCAAAGGAATCTGGTTGTATCCACCTGGGCCACGTACGTACCAAAATGAATTCATATTGGACTGTCTTTTGAGGGAGAATGCTAGATGCTAAAGGACTGTTACTTATTTTCTTCTGTGAATCCAAATAGTATGGTCACTACCTAAAGCTGGTACTATATGACCTATCATGAAAAAGAAGTCATTTTCATAGTCCCTGCTTTCCTAAATGTAGTCTTTTGTCTTAAAATATGATTTACATTCTTTGTTCCTAACTATGAGACTCACTTGCCTTCACTAAAACAAACACTTTGAATAAGTCCACTTCAAGCAGTCCCTATCACTTTGTATAACTGACTTTTCTACCACTTTTTGTGTCATATGCAGATAACATGTTTTCTTCCACTAACAAAAAGAACAGATTAGAAGACTGGGATTAAAAAAAAATCAAAATTCCACAAACACTACTAAGAACACTTTTTCTTTTTTTTTTTTTTTTAATACTTCTAGGAATATCCTCTTTCCTATTACACACAAACACACAAAAAGAGTCTCCTATGAAGAACAGACCTTCCATTTTTATGTGAATAACTCCACGGGCATGACCATTTATTTGGCTTGAGCTGCCAGAGAATGCAATTGCACTTGAAAATGCTCAGGCTGAAATTCTTGACAAAGAATTAAAATGAATTAATTTGCCTCATCAGTTGTAGTACTATATAATGAAGATAAATAGCAGAAGTCACCTGATGGGTAACAGAAGGTGGAGGGAAGAAAAGGAAGAATTTAAAATGAAAACTCAATTTTGCAGTAGCCACAAAATGACCTATACATGTGTGCAGGCATATATAATAGATACAGTAACGCCAGACCCCTGCCATGTCCTTGCAGACATAACTCCAAGATATATGTCTGAAAGAGAAGATATTAATCAGGTGGATAATTTCTGCATTGAGTACTGGGGAAAAAAAAACAAAACCAACAAATCTGCAACAGATGAGTTCTGATTCAACCTTTGGAAGTTATTATTCCCATAAGGAGCAGCATGTTGTCCGTGCTGTCTCGTGCCTCAGATGCCCCAGTGAACCAGTCTGTTGACACCGTTCACTGCAGAGCTGTGAGCACGAGCGGGACAAAAACAGCTTTCACACTACTTGTCCCTCTGAGAATGCCCAAACCATGGGGATTGACGCTGCTCCACTGCAGCAACCCAAGAAATGCGTTTGTGGATGTGTGTGCCTGGGAAAAAACACCACCGCAGCTAAATCTGCTAGATTTTGTCAGTCAGAGCTCCAAACCTGAATCCAAGCAATGTTTCTCTAAGTCTCCCACCACTATTTTCCAAATCAAAATTAAACAAGAATTTGGAACGATTCTCTGCAGTCGATTCATGTCCATGGGACTTTCTATTCTTCATTTAAACAAGACTGAACAGCAAAGTTTCAGAAGAATATTAGAGACCACAGGCTGATGTGTACTAGCACTGTGAAAAATTATTAGCTCATTAATTCCAGGCACTGTATTCATTTCAAACCCATCATACAGCCTTAATTTTGCAAACAGATGCACTAATGCAGATCTGAACACCGCAGAAATTAGCAATTCTCTTCACATGCAGAGAACAGAGGGAGAGGAATGTGGGAGAGAACTGGTGGAGAACTACAAAGCATGGTGTTAAGGTCCACTCTGAAGATAAGTGACAGAACAGACACACGTACAGTTCGATACAAAACAAATTCTGCTAAGGACTGCAGTTAATTTGCTTGTACTTACTAAAAGGAAAAGAAAATAAAATATCAATACAGAGTGAATTAAAAAAGCACAATCAAATACTACCACCAAGATTTTTAGGGCTCTTAGATATCTGAAGTATGAAAAGCCCTCTGAAATACAACATTAAAAAAAAAACTGAATAAAATGGGAAAGAAGGAAAAAAAACCCCCTACAACTATACTTTACATCTAGGATAAGAGAGTCCTCTAAAAGTAGAAGCATCACAGTGAGTGGTGAACAAAAAAACCAAAACCCAAACCCTATTTTCAAATTCAAACCCTATTTAAATTTTCAAATTTAATTTTCTATTCTAGTAAATACATAATTAGGAAAACAAGTTAAAAAAAAATCCCTTACTCTGCAGAAATGACTACATCTTACAACAAATATCTTATTAGTTCTAAAGCACAATCTCTGTGAAGAATTTATCACTTTGACATGCATCTCTAAGAGTTATAATCAAATTTGTTATTTGAATATTCCTGAACTGGATGCTCAGAGTTTGAGATGCATTCAAAGCTATTATTTGATGCCCATCTCTCCTTAAAAGGATTTTTCAAAATCTTAGGTCCAATCTTAGGTTCCAGTCTTGAGTTTTTAGAAGCCTGTTATTAACACCACCATTGCACTCTTCAGTGCTGTGGTTTATAAGCTGATCTGTGGACATCTCTTCTGTGAAAGATGAAGAAAATTGCATTTTTTTTT
>NW_008794155.1:1830161-1837437 GCF_000699145.1 Aptenodytes forsteri | reverse complement strand
AAAAAATCCCTTACTCTGCAGAAGTGACTACATCTTACAACAAATATCTTATTAGTTCTAAAGCACAATCTCTGTGAAGAATTTATCACTTTGACATGCATCTCTAAGAGTTATAATCAAATTTGTTATTTGAATATTCCTGAACTGGATGTTCAGAGTTTGAGATGCATTCAAAGCTATTATTTGATGCCCATCTCTCCTTAAAGGATTTTTTCAAAATCTTAGGTCCAATCTTAGGTTCCAATCTTGAGTTTTTAGAAGCCTGTTATTAACACCACCATTGCACTCTTCAGTGCTGTGGTTTATAAGCTGATCTGTGGACATCTCTTCTGTGAAAGATGAAGAAAATTGCATTTTTTTTTTACTGCATGCTATTTTGCAGTCTGTTCACATGAGAATATGTAAGTGGATGAACACCTCCTTCAGAAGATAACAGCGTTCCACAAATTGAAAAGCTGATTGAGAAATAATGCTGTAATGCCAAAGACTAATTCAGTATGATGAGTTTAGGTATTTTTAATTTTTTTTTCTTAATGGCAAAAAAGGGCAGCAATTTATTTCCAGTAAGTCAGGAAATATTTTGTTATTTTCAAGAACAAACATACCTATGACAGTTGACAGTAAATGTGATAAGCATGTGTCTCTAATTCATTGTTAATATTGTCCCAGTAGCAAAGAAAAATTTTCAAGCTTTACGTAGCACTACTTTGCCAGAGAAAAGGAAGCATTTTACACTCCTTCTTCTGTTGCACTACCGTTTTTGTAAGTTCCACACATTATATTTCGACTATAAAAATGTACATCTTTAAAAACTTCTCATAGATATAAATATTGCAACTCATACTGAGTATATATGTATATATAGGAGTGAGAAACATAAAAGTGCTTCAGTATGAGTCGCAATATTTAATGTGTTATGACTATTTTCAACAGCAAGCCCCAAAATACTTCTGAAGGCTCCTGCAACAGTTCGTCAAGACAGACACCACTGTTTTGCTAAAACACTGTCAAATACTTACTGTGAAGATACTGAGCAATGTTTATTATCCACTCATCTGTTAGCTTCCCAGCTTTTGTTATCTTGGTACACTTCAGCTGACTTGAAAGATCCCTTGATTCAATCCAACAAATTGTGTCCTCTTTGTAGCTATAGTCTAGTGTCAAAATTGCAGATCCTTTTACAGGAGTTCGGGCAAACACTTTGCTTCCATTAAGATATAATACCTCAATTGTTTCAGAGCTTGCAGTCAGAAGAAGAGGAGGTCTATCAGCAGGCTCTAAAAACAAAGTAAAGAGAATTTAAAGGGTTAACAGACTGCGTATACCATATTTATCTGTTCAGTTTTAATGTCGTTTTTAATGTTCTTACCTGTATGTTTTAAGAGATATAATAAATTGGTTTTGTTTTTATTTTTATAACTATCACATATTCCAAATTACTAGTCTATTTTATCCTGCTGTTCTAATGGTTCACATCATTAAAGAAAATTAATTACCCTAGCCCCACAGCTTCTGTTTAATTCCAAGTATCATTATTGCAACATTTTTCATGCCTAAGTCATAAAATGAAATACAAGCTATGCAAATTATTTTTATCCAGATTACTGGCACTTCTAAAAGAATGAAGGCCAGGAAAATCTGCAGAACTTATTAAATACTAAGGTACGTTTCATATTAGAGTCTGTAAAGTAAGCCAAAACCTAGGAGTGGATGCTCCTAAAAAACCCCAAAACCAACCTACCAAAAACCGCAATGCAATGAAAACTGGCTACATCATACAGATGATGGGCCTAGTACCGTGCATTATAAAGGAGAAAGCGTCATGCAATGGAGTTTTCTCAGAGCAAAAAGGGAACAGAGAATGCAGAGTTTCCATTGTGTTACCATTAACATCACAATAAACAAACAAACAAAAAATATGAAGAAGCAATTTATATTAAGATATAATATACATAATAATAATAATAATAATAATAATAATAATAATAATAATAATAATAATAATAATAATAATAATAATAATAATAATAATAATAATAATAATAATAATAATAATAATAATAATAATAATAATAATAATACCCCAATAGTGAAGAATATGTACCTTAAAATGCAAAATGTTCCAGTTCAAGTTAAAACTTTAAAAAGTTAAGTTATACACACAGAGGAACAAACAATTCTCATTGGGACAAAATATTTTTAGCATTATGATGAGTGCTACTGGGCACAAAAGCAGCTGTTCTTGCTTTAGGTGTATCTTTGATTGCATTACTGTCTCGAATACCCAGGGCTGGTTTGAAATTATGCATCTGACTTAGTCATCTGCAAATGAGTATTAGTGTCTGTATGATGAGGAGTCCTTTATACGTGGTTCCACTGCTGAATTGAGCGACATCTTGTTCTAGATCTAGATTAGTGCTCTAAACTGGAATAAGATCCCAGTTAATCCAGAACTGTCAGGGGGACATCTATATCAAAACCATATGCCAGCAGTTTCTCTTTTTTTCCTGGGAAGAACTCCTTCATTACAAACAGTAGGGTAACATTGCTTTGCTTCAATTTATAATGAAGAACTGCTGTTGACATAAAATATTATGTGAATTGGCTGGAAAAAACCATCAGTATGTGTTTAAGATAGAGGATAGAGAAACTGCCTCCTGAAAAATCCCCTTCCTACTAGATGTTGTTCAGCATTCAGAGTCCTGCTCCAACCGAGACTGAGCTGATGCGGGACCTTATGAGAAGATCCCCTGGGAGAGGACGATACGGTGACCCTAAAAATTCCTCCAGGTTTAGCTAGAATAACAGCGATGTCTAATGTTGCAATGAGGTATGTTCATGTGAATCACTTAATGGAAAGTTGTCCTTTCCAACGTGGTCAACACCACTACAACATGTCTATTTGTCCCGTTCATTTGTTAAATTAAATAATGTTGTCAAGTGGGCAAACTTTTGGATGTTCTATTTACAAAAATTACCCTAAAACATAGAAACTCACATTGCAGTTGTAAGCACATGTGAAAAATATTTGTGTTGCCAAGTCAAGAGCTCTCACTCCAATGTAATCTGCTTGTATTCAAAGGAATAAATCAATGTTTAAATGTTGTATTGAAACGTAGTACTTTCAATCAACATTCTACTTAATAAAGTTTTCACAATTTTACTAAGCAACTCCAGCTGTCCTAAATGGAGAAAAAAATGCATAAATAAAAGGATTTGACAAATAATACTTCATCAGCAAGTCTGACTAAACAGAAAAAAATGCTTCAGTGAATATGGTGCTCAGTGGTCTCACTCAAATCCACAGAAGTAGGCGTTAAATTCTGTTATTTGGTACTACCTGCTTTTATTTAAGCCTCTCTCTTGCTGACTTTTTTTTTTGTTATGTAAAACAGTTCTTTGCTATAATGGATCAGCACGTATTCTTTCTAAAGTGGATTTCATTTACTCTTTTCCTATTGTTTCTCATTCCATAATGTATAATCTACCTTGCAACATACTTTTTCCCTCCCCAGGAAATCCCACACTGACATCTGCAGAACCACACTTCTGTAACATTACTTTCCGAACTTACTGACTGTCCTCATCTGCCTCAAAATCACTTCCATCAATACATCAGTCATATCCATGCATAAGAATTTTTTTAACATTTTGGAAGATAGCTAACAACTGAAGGGATTGAACTTATTTGTGAAACAACCGCTTGTGGTGTAAGCCACAAGTGAAGCTCCCTAGTCTTGCTTTCTCCAAAAGAGAAGGCAGTTGGGTTCTTAGTAAGCAATTTTATTTGAAAACTGCCAGGTAGGTCCATTTGCAGTCAACAGGCGGCTGCTGTATGTAAATCTCTCTTCCCCCCTTTCTTACAAACTGCTGCTACCCATTAGAAGAAGAGAGCCAGACTTAACAGCTTCTGTCTCTATCACCCACTTACCCCTCAGAGTTTCCAGGCTGGTACAAAAGGTGTGTTTCCATCTGCATCCTGCTAAGTTTTGGGATTCTTTTTCCATCTAACAGCTCTGGGCTCAGCTTCTCCCTTCCCACAAAATAAGACCACTGCCTAATTCTGCATTCAATCACTCCTTTCCCAACCAGCAGCAGTGTGAAAAATCCTTTATTATTATTATTTTTGCTCTTATACTTTGTGTTAAGTAAGATATTTCCACTCTCTGCAATCTATAAAGCCTTCAAGAGGAGGCAGCTACACAGAAGCTGTTTGCAGTTACAAAGCCAGCACGGCTCTTCAGTTGTCCGAGGCTGCAATAGAGAACCGTATCCTTTCTTGCACTGTTTTGAACTGGCCTATTGAAAACTGTAACGAGGCTTTAAAACCTCACTAAACTCCGGAGAAAGGTTGTATTTTAGTATTAATGTCTAAGACATAAGGGAATTCTGAAAAAGAATTAGCGTCAAACCTCCTGAGCAACAGTTGTAATCAAACCTGGCTGCAGACAAAGGAATCGTAAGGACTCGTGGCACTGCTAAGAGGCTCTGCTCAGCAGGCACTATTAAACATTAAAAATACATCTGCATTCTGGCAGAACTTATCCAGAAACTAGATTACTGAGCTTGAAATTATATTTTTCAAGGAGCCCATATATGAAATAATTCAATGGATTGAATCAGTTAATCATGTTTTTTCACAGTAGGGTAGGTAACCTGCTTATTTCAGTGTTGCTCAGACAAAGGCTGATTTCATAACTACTTATTAAAAAAAAGTAAAATTATTTTAATGATAAAACAATACAAAAAATATTAAATGTTCCTACAAAAAATACAAAAAATATTTACAGAATCTTACTGTATTGTATAATGCAGATGAAAAACAGAAAAGAAGATGAAAAAAAAATCATGCCTTCTCCCTCACAAAAACTGCTTGTCTGTTTCACAAGAACAGAATCTACAATGCTTAAAGGTTTAGTGGACAGATCTAGGATGAGTTACAGTGAGCTGACAGCAGCTTTTCAAATAACTGGACACCTTGTGTGTTATTTTTTCAGGAGGGTTTGTTGGGTTCCCCCCCCCCTCCTTATTTTTTTAGGAAAGATTTTTATAGGAAATATAAGAAGTGAATAGCTCTCTAATCCAGGAAAGTTTTATGATTCATCCCTCTTGACTAAAATGAAAGCATCTTCCTTTGAATTATGTTTAAGATAGAGTAGTGGAAAAGATGAAAGACTTGCATTTCCCCCCTCCCTGATCTTCTCTAAAATACAGATCAATAAGTGATGTCACAACAAATCAGAAACTAAGGCGTTTTGCTCTGCCAACAGTCCTACTTCTCCTCCAGAAGAAAAGCTTCAGAAATGGAAGCAATTTTTTTTTATTTAGTACAATGATATGAAAAGGATAAAAACCAGAATTCAGTGTTACAAGCAGCTTAAAAACCCTCCTCCTGAGGTATGCATTGTAAATTATAAGTACTTTGCTCTTAGCAATACATGTATTGTATAAAAGTCTGAAAAATATTTAGTAGTGTTGAATGAAATGCAGTCCAATTTTATTTTGAAATTAATTTTCAATGTTTGTCCACAATATGGCCCAGAAACGGGCTGCTTTATTTCTAAAACCTCAAAACTTAGTTCTGTGAGATTTTACAAGAAAACTGTGTTGTGAAATGAACAAATGTTCAAATGTACATGA
This sequence comes from Aptenodytes forsteri, assembly GCF_000699145.1. Taxonomy (NCBI): domain Eukaryota; kingdom Metazoa; phylum Chordata; class Aves; order Sphenisciformes; family Spheniscidae; genus Aptenodytes; species Aptenodytes forsteri. The sequence continues at coordinate 1,831,797 of NW_008794155.1, read as the reverse complement.
CAAATGTTTCTTACCACATGGCATTTCTCTCTATATGGGCTATGCAGATATAAAACATACCAGGAACTTTTGGAAGACAGATGAGGTTTCTTTCCTCAGCTAAAGATTTCCAACTCTGTCATTTTGTTTCCTTAAATATTCTTTTCATCAAATGCAGGCCTTGCAATATAGGCATACAAACTTGGTAAACAAAGACGTTCTAAAACTCTGTTCAGCAAGGCTATATTTTGTTTCATTTTCACCTCGGAAGAAGTCATTAACCGCTTCTTTATTCATAAAAGAAAGTGTCGTTAAAAAGTCTGGAAAAAAACACAGTGTGCCCCCAGCTGTTTTGATACCTATTTTAACATCCTTCCCAAAGGAACTGTGCAGCTAAGAGTTTCCAGCTCCAAAGTTACTTAAAAGAGCTGAGGAAGAAAATGCAGAATTTAATGAGGGCTAAACCTTACCACCTTCACAGCCAAGCATTTGGCTGCCTGAAGGGTAGTAAAAAAGTAGTTTCTGTGAACTTCTTGGCTAATTGTACCACGCCACATGCGGAAAGATGGTTGTGCGGGGATGGGATCCGAGGCTGTGCAAGAGCTGTAGGTGATTTCCAGTGGTCATCACACCCGTTCCCCGCACCGGGGCAGGGCTCCTCCAGACCTGTGCTCACGAAGACGTGTCACCCCCTCGGCATCTTCGGTAACTGGGGCCTCCACCATGTCCCCCACTTCTCTACTAGTAGATATTCAGAAACCTCCCACTCAATTTACAGAGACAGCTAAGATGTGGCAAAGGGCTAATAGTTTGGTGTTGCGTATTGTCCCGTATCTAGGATCTCAACGTGCACGGCAATTCGTATTCTTAGCAGATCTGCTGTTATTAACATTGAAAGTTCTACATAATGCCTACTAACCTAACCTAAACCTCTACCGCTGCTTCTTATCTTTCATAGCTTTTACACACAGAGCAGAATATTCCTTAACTCATTTTCTTTATCTATTTGACAACTACTTTTGTCAAATGTAGACAAAGCAGATAGCTTGCTCTTTCCAACCTTACTTTCTTTAGGCTTTTTAAGGAAAGAAAAGTTGATAATTTTTCTAAGTGCTCATTTTTTTTCCTTAGACACTTTTTTTCCTGTATTCTGTTCTACTGATCCACAGCTGCCTTGTGTGAAGCCCCTCACTGGATGTCATATCCCAGCTGAAGACTTCCCAGCATTAAATAAGTAGCAGGATTACTTCATATGTCTTGGAAGTAATAGTCCTACTTATACATACCAGGGTAATACCTCTCCCCCTGAGCAACGAGATGACATGGACTCATTTTTGAATTGTGATTCATTACACATTTTAAATACTTTTCACCAGTCTATTTGTGCAGAGCCACACCTTGCTTTTGTCCCTGCTTGAACGATTCATTACACATTTTAAATACTTTTCACCAGTCTATTTGTGCAGAGCCACACCTTGCTTTTGTCCCTGCTTGAACCTTAGAATCAAAGAATCATAGAATAGTTTGGGTTGGAAGGGACCTCTAAAGGTCATCTAGTCCAACCCCCCTGCCCTGGGCAGGAACATCTTCAACTAGATCAGGTTGCTCACAGCCCCCTCCAACCTGACCTGGAATGTTTCCAGGGATGGGGCATCCA
>NW_008794155.1:1815505-1825529 GCF_000699145.1 Aptenodytes forsteri | reverse complement strand
GGGCACACCTTTTGCAGGCAGGTCTGCCGCCTGTCCCTACCCCAGGAGAGAGGTCCAGGCACTCCCTGCAGCCTGAGGTCTGCACTGCAGCCTCTCCCTTCAGCAGTTCCGTCACGTGGAGGCATCGGCCATCGCTGCGGTAGGTGGTGCAGAGCCCCCGGCTGGAGCCACGGCCTTTACCCTCAGATGAGTGCCCACCATTCTGCCTGGAGGGTCGGGCAGGATGAGTGCTCTTGACCTGTGCCCAGTTGCTGGGTTATGTGCACGCCGAGTCCCCCACTCGGCCTGTGGAATGCCTCTCCTTCCAAGAGGCGCCCTCCCTGCACGCCCTTCTGTGCAAACTGCCGCGCCACGCCCTAGCTGACGCGCCACGCCCTGCTTTCCCGCCCTGTTGGCAGCACTCCTGGTGGCCAGCGCTCCCTGGGGCTGCCTTTAGCGGGAGTGGGGGGTGGCAGCCGTACTCCTGGCCCCGCCCATGCCTCGTCAGCCGCCCTGGTGAGAGCTGCCGGCTCCCGGCGGGTCTCTGCCCTCCCCTGTGGGTTCCTCGGCTCAGGAAACCCCCCTGTACGCCACGATCCGCCGCTCTGCTGTGGGATGCGCCGGCACTGGAGTTGATGGCCTCTGCGAGGCGATCCTCCAAGGCAGAAACTTGTGAAAAGCAGCTTGTATGGTCAGTGAAGCTATGAATGTAACGGTAAGGGTGTAGGAAAGCGACCTGCTGGTACGTGGAAACTTCACTATTTTCCACACTGTAAGTCGGGCCCAGTGAAGCAACATAAGCTATTACAAGTCACTGCAGCTCTTGCAGAGCTCTGTGATAAAAACACCTTCATTGCTGTGCCAGGCGTCTTTTGGACCTCAGTGCCCTACGAAGTATTTGACCCAAATATTCATCATATTGATAATTTAATCCAGCATTAATTCAAGGAAAAGTTGTGTTTACAAACAAAACCAATGTAATGAGCAACACTTATTTCTTCACAGCAGCATGATCTTGATTTGTACTGTCCTGCAGTGACTTCTCTCACTAATGACTAGTGATCCCCTTCTGAAAATAACTGAAAAGATGGAAACTACCCTGAAATAAACATGATGAAGTATTAAGAAAGACAGAGGAGTAGTTCTTCTCTGTTAATCTTATTCATTTCATCAAGACCACCAAGATACTGACAGCTCACTACAATGCTCAGTTGTTACACAGTCTGCTGGACCTAAGAAGGGAAACTCAAAGGCTCATCTCAAGCCCAGTACTGGCATCATGAGGATTTCCTGATCTGGAATTGCGTTATTTTCATATAGTGGAAGAGGATTTCCTGATCTGGAATTGCGTTATTGATTTTCATATAGTGGAGGAAGAATTTTAAAATATTTTTACTTCGTATGGACCTTCTTATCTCACAATACTTTGCTGTGGATTTTTAAAAAACTGCTCAGCTATGTTGTGTGGATCAATACAAGACTTGGTACAAGCAGTAAAAAACTGTAACTCTTACTGGTGCTCAGAACATATTTAGCAATGCTCTTTACGTGAGGAAGCCTCAAAAAAACAGTAGACTTTCCTATTTTCTGATGTCAAAATAACTACAAAAAGGAAAACTCAAAAAATATGTAACAAACACGGCTTTATACTTGGGTGTTGAATCATCGTGGATGTTGAATAATGCTTAGGAAGCTTTTTAGGTTTTTTTAATACAAAAGCACTGTTAATTCAATATGCTGAGTAAGAAAATACTGTGTACAATATTGCTTCATTAAACACAATTCACTAATTTCCTCAAATACCCAATTCACTATTACTAATGAAAACATGCACTAAGCAACAAAAAGCCTAGCATGATTATGTATATCACGAAATTCACCTCTTGGGATATTTCAAGGACAAAGCAATCTCATGTCTTTTTTTTATCCTAAGGGTACAATTACCTCACGATCATTTCCTCTGTCTTCTCAATATCTCCGTTGTCTTCCCAGAGTAAACAGCCTATTTTGTTTGTGTGAGGAAAATCTTTGATTTATTTATGAACAGGGAAACTGGGAACTGTTCTAATCTTGGCTGAATTGAGTATTTCACTTTAGTTAATAATAACCATATAATAACTTCTAATATTTCCCTTGGAGTATTGTTGTAATATGTGAAAAGTTTTTCTAGGATTGTTGTGTGGCTCTTTGTAGTAGGGTGAAGGAAAGTCCATCTCTTCTGTGTTCGTCTCTGTCTTTCTTTTCACATGTATCCTCTAGATAGGACCAAAACACAAAATATTTTCATTAAAGTAAAAAGATGTTAAAACTTACCATTTTTGGCCTTGCAGGATTTGTCATCAGGCTGAAGTACATAACCCTCCACACAGCTGCAACTGTATGATCCATCTGTATTTATACATGTCTGGCTACAGCTTCCATACATATTACATTCATTCAAATCTAAAGGGACATTAACGAGATCTTGTTTAAGGATTAGGAAAAAAAGAAATTAAACAAAAAATCAGAATTCTAAGAGAAAAGTTTAAGTCATTATGGTATGATGCATTATGTTTTCTCCCTTCTCAAGCCATGTCCTTATCACAGATGTTGGCTGTTCAAATTACGCCAGTAACCAAACAGAAGGCCAGGAGTTTTCAAGTTTAATAGCTATTAATTTTGAAAGATGAAACCTTCATTTGTTGAAGTAGTATTCAATATCTACATCATGGCAGGGAGACATTTGGGTTCTTGTTAGTACCAGAGACCACGAGTTATCAGGGTCGATGAATGAAGCAACATTTCAAGAGCGGAAATAACTGATTATCCTTCTTAACCTACTTATGCTGGCAACGTCTTATAGTTCCTTAAATGAACTGTCACAACTTCTACATTAAACCATCATCCACTACATCAAAGACTATATATTTCTCTAATAAAGAACAATTTCCTCAACTAGGGTATATAGGCATAATACCATAAAATCAAGGTATGCTATTTAACAATGGTTGAGGGTTTACGTAATAAATTAACATTTTAAAAAACTGCTGTTGAAATTATTTCCTCAGATATATTTTCAATCACAAAACATGACAACCATAGAGCAAAAGAACTTATAATAAATTGTATTTATGAAGAATCTGGCTTAGCACTATTACTTGGAGAGAGGAATGATTGGTAAAGAGCACATACATAAGGCAACAGAACTCCAATCTGCTGATAAAAAGAGAAAAAATAAAACAAGAAACAAATACCTGGATAGAGAATTAAGAAGTCATATATTTAAAAAATGGAAAAGAACACCAATTTCAGTCTACAATTAATTACGCTGAAATAACATCCCAGCTAAGTTGTATGATCTGGGAGTGTTCATTTATCAAATTGTAATCTAGGTGTGACTTTATGGGCACAAGGCGAAACGTTACAAGTTTTACAGGGTCTCCTGGTAGTGAGGTCTGGAGAGCAGCTCGCACAAATGAGCTGTAAGCTTGTCTGAGCAGTGGGAAACACTTCCCACCTCCTCCAGGCTGGCTGAGGATGCTTTCCTCCCAGTAACTTCAGAATAGCTACCGCTGGGGCACGGGCACGGAAGCACCAAAGAATCAGCAGGGAGGCCCCGACTCGTTTCGGAGGGGGACTCTTTCCCCCCGCCTGCCCCACAAGCCCACGCTCATTCCTGACGAACACCTTTGAAGATGGGCGAGGAAGCGGCCGTGCTGGCCAGCCTGCCGTCGGCCAGAGCTGGCAGCCCACCGCCGGCTCTCCGCCTCTGACAGCCATCAGGGAACCGTTCGAAAACCTGGTGTTAATGTTACAGTGTATTTCTTGTTTACCTGTGCAGCTTCTTCCATCACTGCTTGTTTCATATCCATCTCCACAGTAACACCTGGTGCCATTCCTGGTAACGGCACATTTGTACTGGCAATTCATCTGTTGGCATTTGGGTAGCAATTCTGTAATAATATTATTTACAGCAAAATGTTACTAAGTATTTTTATTATTCCTAAATTGCAAACTTTAGAAACTTTTATATATATGTAAGTGCACGTCTCAGGAAGGAAACACCTCCACCATTTACATTAGCTGGTTTTGGAAATATGACACATAATACATTGCAAAAGGCTTGCTTTGAATATTGCATTTCAGCAAGTTAATAAATAGAAATCAGCATTTTATTTCTATCAAAAGCTGCTCAGAAGTGTATTATCGAGGTGTACTGTTGCTCTGCTTCCATTTTTCACACATCAGTCATTTTCAGTCAAAGCAGTGATTTGGAAAAAAAAAAAACCACCAAAGCTCAAACAGTTAGATTATAGTTATAAAAAACAGCCAAGGTTATGAGAAAGGTGTCAACTTCTATGTCTTTCCTACTTCTCGTATCAATGGATTTTCTATCTTTTTAAAGCTTGTTTTGATTTACTGATACACATATAACCTTCACAGCAATCAATGGTAATACATTCTGGCTCAATAATTTAACGTTGGACAAGTAATGTTGGATAAACAGTGGCCATAATATATGTCATTACTACTGAAGTCTGTCATAGAATCTATTGCTTGAATACATACCATCAGCACAAGGCATGATGCTAACAACCAGAAGAAATATTGTAGAAATATACGTTGTAATGATTTCCAGCAAGAAACAGAATGAAAACAAACCAAAAAACCTCAAATGCTTCCCAGGCCCAAGCTGTATGATGTGTATCAATAATTTTGCTGATCAAAAAAATAGTATTTTAATGAGCAACAACAGTTTTCCCTCCAAGAAAACAAGAAAAGGATTGAGGAAAACAGCTTAAGGAGTTGATCTGAAGATAGTTTTCAAACCTATATGCAGATGGATCAGAAAATAACCTGTGAATAGACAGAGAAAGGTTCTGTTACAGGGTTGACTTTAAGTAACTGGGTACGTCCTAAAGAAAAAGAGAAAACTGTAGTCCATTATGTGGGCAGTTTTAATCCGTCTGATCGCTATTCATCAAGTTCTACTTGGGAGCAGAATGAAAATAAATATGAAGAAGAGTCTGCATCAGCATCTGAGTCCTGGGGCTTCAACTCTGGAATGTCTGCAGGTGTCAAAACAAAGCCGAAATTTTGGGAGAAAAGTGGATGTGGCCGGCACCCAAAGTTACCACTTACTATAATGCAACTATTCTAAAACCATAGAGGTTTCACACAATTATCGCAGGGCATTCCCTAGAATTCTGTAATCCACACAATCTGCAGACTGACTAGACGCTGATAAACCATCCGCTGTCTAAATCTGCCCATTTTCCATGTGATTTGTGGGTTATTTCTCTGCCTTTTGTGCCCTTATGAATAGGAAAATAATACCTTTTTTGGCCATAGCTTGCTTTGTTGGTTTCTTGTCCCTAGTCCAGTCCTTAAATTATGCCTTTCCAAGAACAAGTCCCATGCAGAATGCAAACCAGGAAACTTCCCTAAAGGTAACATAAAATGGGACTGCACGCCAAGGTGTGGAGCTGGAACCAAGGCTGATTAGGTGGTATCTGTTTATTTAATATTTCTATCTGAACAAAATCGACATATACATTTCATTTTCTAAGCAAACATGGATCAACCATCCTTTACAACCTATAATTTTCTTCGTCAAATATTTGTCTGATGCTATACAGCCAGGAGCTTTTACCGGATGATAACTATTTGACTCACAAACGGGACTTAGCTTGTTTGCACTCTTTCCATAATGGATGCAGACAGCCAGCAGCTTAAACCAGCATAGTGGGACCTGCACACAGCCAGTAAAGGCTGCTGGAGAACAGCAACAATAAAGTGGCAAGTGAGATCCATTAAGGGAAAATTAATAAAAACAGTCTATCTGCTCATATTTTTTACAAAACCTGCTGCATTTCATTGATTTTACATCACTGCAGTATCATGTGGGTGGCTTTTAATAACAAAACAGTTGCATTTGCCTTACAGTAAGTATAACTGAAGTGCTGTGGATAGACCATTTCTGCCAAAAATATTTCCTGTCACACATCTCAACCCTCATTCTTTCCGCACTTTTTTATTTTTCACACTGTCTCTCACAACTTCATTGGTGTCCTCATCCCATCTGCTACACTTTTAGGAAGGGCCTCTCTGAGAAGGTATTCTACTTATACTTCCTTCTCTTACGCAAGTCCTTACATTCACTTCATCCTGAATACTGTCTGATCCTATTGATCAATTAATGAATTCATTTCAAATTTGTTCTCTCAAAAGACATGTTTCACGGTCCACTGCCAATAAGGGTTTGAGACAGTTAAAACTGGAGCAGTGAGAAAAACAAAATATCTGCTCTCATTTTAGCCAGCTAGGAAAAGAAGCAACCTATCATTTGCCTCAAGTTTTCCACTAAAACTACTTTTACCAGTTTCCCTGGAGGGAGACAGCTGGCCAGGCAGCCAGACGGGAATTCTTCAAACGCACCAGACTTTCCCACAAATCCGTTTAAGAAGCACTGTTGACCGCCATATGTTTCTGACTTCAAACTAACATTTCCCCCCCACTAAATTATCCATCAGATTATTACAACAGTAATTTGCCTCCATCCACAGCTCCAGTGAAGAGCTTTCTTATTGCCTGTGTGAGAGACACCTTCGTGCCCCAGAACATTTTTGCTCTATTGCTGATCTGCTAAACCTGCCAGGGGAATCCACAAGCGGAAGAGCAAAAAATACAACAACTTCAAGGGTAAGCAAATATAACTTCTATTTTACTAGTTCTTCTGTTTTCTTCATTTTAAGTAACTGATCCTGAAAACCTTTGGAAGAAAATGGAGTTTGCTTGCCTCTGGAAATGTTTGAAGTATTGAAGGACATGCTATGGAAGACAGTGTATACATTTATGGTTTGGTTAGATTTGTAACAGGCTTCTTGGGAAGAGGTAAGGAGGCAAAGAAAAATCATGAAGCAGTGAACAGTGATATTTTTAATGCTCCAGATAGGAAATTTGAAGAGATAAAAGCCAGGAACCCTCATTTCTTGTTCTTTCCTACCTTGCTTTTGGATCAGAGTAAAATTCTGCACCCACTTTGGTCTCCCTTTCTCAATGTGAATTGGTTTACAAAGTACATAGGCAGTGAAGAATGAGCATCACTGAACTTTCCACTTCTATCACAGCTCCAGAAACCTCTGAATTTGTCAAAGCATGGTATTTCTGCTGCAAGATTTAAAGGAAGAAGCTGCACTGAGGGAAAGCAAAAGGACAGAGCTTTATAGCTCGCAAGGAGACCCACAATTCAAGACCTGGAGCTGCAGAGCAAGGCATGAGATTTGCAGAAACACAGAGTAGCAGAAGTAGTTGTGAGTGCCTTTAGGATGATCTATTTGCTCCAAGCCCAGGGAGTACTGACAATTCATCCAGCTCTGATTTAAGTAATTTTGTTCAGTGCTTTCTTTCTTCCACAGGAGACATGAAGGGCAGCATTTTCTTCTTCCCTACATCCCCATGAACGAGCATCTCTAAAGTTGTGCTCCAGCTCCACCACAAAAGCCACCCTGCTTTCTCAAAGACACCCATGTCAATCTTATGCTTCCTGACTTTCATATTCCTCTAACTCCCAGGTATCTAGTCCCATAGGAGAGCAGTCAATCAGGCAAAGATGCTGCTGATATCATCTCCCCTAAAGTGATATACCTTTGACAATGACTCAGAGGAGCTGTAAGCTTCTTGGACAAACTGCTCCCACAGGACTTCATAGTAATAAAATCCTGGCTTCATTTATTCCTTCTGTGTTCAAGGAAATAAACTGCTTATCATAGTTCATCCAAGATGAATGATATAAGGAACTATCATCTCTTGAATGGCTTTTTAATGAAAGGATTAACCAATTGATCTATCCTTTTGTCAGTTCCTCCTGAGCTGACATGAGGTTCACAATAGGTTCACACCAGGTTCTCAAGCTTAGATGTTTTGGATGTTTCTGTTAACAAGAAAAGCAGTTCAGCTTGCAGTTTCTTAATACTGGAAACGTTTTTGGCTCTTGGGGATTGTCAAGCAGTAGACTGGATTTATGAAAATAGATACCTCAGTTAGCTTTGCCTTTCCTGAGAGGATGAAAGAGGACTAGATTCCCACCCAGTGAAATGCATTTAGGTGCCTTTATTTCTGAGCCACTTGGGTGATAATAAGGCCTTTTGGCTGTAGTGGGTTCCCAATTATGTTTCGTAAGTACATCTGTAATATATAAATCCTGTACTGCTCTTTTTGTAATGACAATATATGCTGGAGAGTATAGACAACTTTACAGTACTCTGTAAATTAAAATTTACTGATTACATAATGTTGATAATCATCAATGATTACATCATGATAATCATCAATGTAATGATTACATCATCATTACATTGATGATGTAATCATCAATTACAGAGCGGGAGTAAATAAAAGACATTGGCTGAAGTTTACTAGTTTGAAGTGCAAGATAATATGACTAGGGAATAGCGGAGCTTCAGCTGTCAGTTTTGGACTTCACAATTTGAAACAACAAAGGATCCTTGTCAAATAGTTCATCAGAGAATAACTATGAGCTACCAGCGCAATGTTGACTGCAAAAATGGGAAATGCATCACTGAGAGCATTGGGATAAGTATTTCCCACAGAGAAAGTGTTGATATCGAGGCCCAGGATGCTCTTGAGTCCTTTTCTTCTAGGAGGCAGCTGTTTGTAGCTGTGCCCACCCTGATGGATATCTGGAGGATAAACTAAGATTTGAGCAGGATCAGAGAACCTCAAGGATTAGGAGGGGAACGGAGAGCTGCAATCTGAGGGGAGACTGCAAGTTTTTGTGCTGATTAGTGCCAGGAGATGAAATGAAGAGGAATTATGACTCCTGTCTATGAATGTATCAGAGAATCAACAGCAGGGAAAGAAGTAACAAGCTAAAGGGTTATTGGCAGAAGTACAAATGGGTACAAATTGCCCATTAATAAATTCTGGCTGAAAATGAGAAGGTTCTTAGCTATTACTGTAATCAGGTTCTGGAACTCCTCTTTGAATGGGAACAGCAGGGGCAGAAAATAAGTAAATGCTTTTGACATGGATCATGACAGATTCATGAAAGACAGCATATGGAAAGGCCCCTGAAATACCAGAAACTGCATTCATGACCCAGGAGGTTCCATCTACTACTATATTCCTCAAGCAACACACTATCTTATGCTAAAACATCATTTTTCATTATGGAACTAAGATAAATCCTTTTTTCTTTGTCTCTGTAACATACCCAAAGGAAAACGTAGGGGAGCTTGTTACTGAACTAGTCTTCTAATTGTACTCCATACATATTCTTATTTCTCTTAAATATTTGAATTCTTTTTGGCAGCTTTGTTTCATGAATTTACTTGATCTTATCACTGTTATTCATTCAGTTTTTGTGATTCACTATTCATACACTGATGTCTAGACTATTCTTATCACACATATGCTGTAAGCCGCCTTTTTCTTTGCTAGTTCATTTTCCAAGTTTTTGAAGTACAATTCTTTTACAGATTAGACTCTTTAATGTAATCTACCCTAAGTTTTTTGTTTGTTATTGTTGATGTTATATGCGCAATATAAAGCTCTACGGTTTGCTTCTCTGACAGAAAAGGGTAGCTTGATTGATAGAATTCAATTGCTGGATTGAAATAATGCAGGATGTTTTTATCTCACATTTGTTGGTCATTTTATTAGTTTTGACTATCGTACCGTAAAAAAAATTGACAAGAATGTAATGATCTTTGTCACACACCTCGGCCCATAACTCTGTTATGGTAGATATACCACTGAAAAAGAGATATGGAAATCAGAGATCAGATTCATAGCCTCATACTCCCACTATGGGTGACCTCAGTCAAAGTTCAGCAGAGAAGCAGGAGGAGACAAATTTCAAAAAACCATGCAATATACGGCAGATATGTGACCCATTACACTCAAACAGGGCGGGGAGAGAAGGGGAACAACACCTTAGGCTAGAAAAAAGATTCCTGTTTGCCCTTAGACAAGTGCTTAGATGAACATTTCCTCCACCCATCTGGCGTTTCCCATGGCCGTTTCCCATGGCCGCCCCAGGCCA
>NW_008794155.1:1790649-1815492 GCF_000699145.1 Aptenodytes forsteri | reverse complement strand
CCCCAGCCGAGCCACTGCTGCTTCCTGACTCGCGGTTAGGAGGCTTGGGAAAACACAGAACTAAAGTGTTTTTTTACTAGTTGCTAAAATAAACCACCTATTCAGAAAACTTAGCTAAAAGTTAGATGCGTTAAAGACTGAGACATTTACAGTTGGGGTGTGCAAGCCAGCCTCCAGCTGCCTAGCTCCAGAGATCCATTAGGCAGTACAGGATTTCTGTATAATGCACAGACAGGGCAGCAATAACCCGGAATGACAACTGAAAAACCCTGCACCCTGAACTGCCTAGAGCAAGTTAAAGCAAATTGTAAGTCCTGGGTATAACTGCAATCCTTTTCCTTCACAGAGCTTAGATGCCTAAGCCTGGACTGCTAGTAGGTAACTCCATTTGCTTAAACTCCAGAGTGCAGAATCTTTTTCTAAGGCTAGGGTGTTACAGTAATATATCCAGGACATAAGCAGAGAAATGATGCTTGAGAATGGTGCTTTGTCCTGGGTACCAGGCTGCTCCTGAATCTTCTTCCTTAAAATAGTTACTGGATAAAACATTTTAACAGATTGCTGTATTTCCACCCTTTGCCATTACTAGAATCATCAGGCAAGAGAGTCATACTCTAATGTGCATTCTCTGAGCCCAAAAAACTCCCTTTTTCCTAACAGTATTGATTCAACACGAGAACACCCTACATCATTGTGTAAGACATAGTGACTGGTGCATCCTATGGGGGAACGGCTGATGGGGTGTGAGGTGTCAATACCCCTGAGGCTGAAGGCACAGCTGGGTAATCCTGGGTCCCACCTCCTAAGCAAGCACTGTAAGGACAAAGCTGTCATGTAAAAGCTGAGCACCAGCTTTTGTTATATTAGTTATCATTCATACGAAAAAGTTGTCTTAACTATACTGTATCAGAGTTCATCCCCATCAGCAGGTGTCTCCACTTTGGGAAACCTTGGTCCATAACAGCAACTGATGCAGAAAGTTTTACCTGAAATAGGGAAGGTGTCTGCTCAAGGTAAGCACTTCTGAGCACAGTGGCACACGGATTGTACTTCATAAATTCTACCTGATGTATCTCAACCCTCTATTGGATCTTTCTACACATCACTGTCTCTGTGTTGGCAGTCAGCTGCTGAACAACTTAATCTATTCTTTTAAATAGACATTACAATGTATTTGTCTATTTTGTGATTACAGGAAAATTACACATCTTGTTTAATGCACTTGTCAGCCTGCTCAAAACCAGAAGTGTCTTACTGTGTTTATTGTTCAGTGAAAATGCGCACATCTTGCTGAGTAAGTTCTGGCTGGTTGTGATTAACAAGATATTATTTTTAAAAAGACAGATTTTTTTCCTTTTTTTTTTTCCCGTTTCCAACCTAACGAAGTCAGAAAGAAGAAGGAATGTTGCAGGAAGAACAAAGCGTAAATAAGCAAATCAAATCCTCCAAATCCATACCCCAGTCAGCACTCCTTTTCAGATGTGAGTATATCCATCTCCAAAACATTACCTAACAGTATCTCCCTACCATGTTCGTGGATAAATTTATTTTTCAAGGATGTACTATTGAATTTTCTTCCTGCCTATATCTTGACCTACAATATTTGGCTGAGCTTCAAAACAATTTGTTTTATGTGGTGTTCTTCAACCATAGCATCACAAAACACTTGAAAAGATGAGATCAGCAGGTAGTAGGCATGTAGTAAAATATTAGCTTCACCAGTGGAGATGGCTCATTATTTTGACCTTTTGCTGTTTTAGTTATACTTTTACTGCCATACAGAAGCATAAGCATAAGCTGAAGAGAAGTTCACATGGGAAAGTTTAAACTGTGGAAGTGATTTCATGACTAAAGAGAAGAGAGTCATTTATCTGGTTATTAATCTGGATACAAGATGTAGATTTAAAAGAATAGATATCCTTCATATGAGAAGAACACACACGTTTGTTTAAGTTTATATAAATCAGTTTACAATGATGTTAGGTATTTTAACAGCATTGAATACATACTGAAGCAGGTTGACTGAGTTACAGAGAATCATCATTAAATTAACTGTGTCTAATGAGGTATGAAGCCTGACAATACTGACCATGTTGATTAGTAATCCAGAAGTGAAAGCAGTGACTAACAAAGTTTGTGAATGGTGACAAAGACTGGCAGAATGGATAAACTACAGAGAAAACCGGCAGTCAACAAGAGCAGACCACCTGGGCTTCTTAGTAGTCTGGACCTAGTCATATAAAATGCATTTACAGAGTTAGCTCATGATCTCTCAGCCTTATAAGTAAATTGCATTTCAGTGCCTGAGGAATGCTTGGAGAGAAAAAAAATGTAACTTGGTGGCAGGGGCAGAGCAGGCTCTGGTGTGAAAAAAGTTCAGTAATGTTTTCGGGAGGTATGGGATATTAGGAAGCTTCTCAAGGGGACCTCTGGAAATCTAAATACAGTTGAGGAGTCTGCCCCTGATGAGGCAGGTCCCCTTCTCCTAGGTTGTCCTTTCACTAAGGCCTGTCTTTAATTATTCACAATCCAGAGGTATGAACCCTATACCTCTCCCACCAAAAGTCTTTCTGGGAATTCCATCTGAACATAAGAAAACACTTTTTAACTGTGAGGGTGGTTGAACACAGGAACAGGTTGCCCAGAGAGGTTGTGGAGCCTCCATCCTTGATGATATTCAAATCCTGACTGGACATGGTGCTGGACAACTTGATCTAGGTGACCCTGCTTTCAGCAGAGAACTCGTCAGCTGGATGGTCTCCAGGGGTCCCTGCCAACCTCACGGAATCTGCAGATCCTACAGGCTGTCCCTTCCTTGCAAAGACCTGCTACCATCACTTCATTCTGCAGCAGCCTGAAACGTACAACAAGGAAGGGGCATAATTAAATACCATCTGCAGAGGGCAGGTGGCAATGGGAAGAGAATAAGGTCAAGATGGAGAGGTGGGGAAGAGCTTTCTCATCCTCTCCCTTCTCCTGCAGGCAAGATGGTGGTGGGAAGGCAGATCGGGCAGTGATTGCTCCCTGCGGAAGCTGCTATCGCCTCCCTCTCCCACGTCTCTTCTAACCCCTAACTTCCCTGTAGCAGTGGCAGCTGCACAGAGTTGGCAGGACACAGGAGGCTGTTCATCCTTGCACAGTAAATCTCCATTTCTTCAGGCAAAGCATACAGCATGTCACCTTTGAGACTTTTGCACTAGTCAGCTATCTACTTAGGCAATAAATAGAGCCAGTTCTTGTATCTTAATTCAACAAAAAGCAAAGTCACACACTAGGGAATAGGAAATGCATGATATATGCACCAAATGAAGGAACAAAGGGATTTAAATTTCATAATTGACAGACACTCAAATGTAAACTCCCACATGACGCTGTTCTATGCTATCGTACAAGTGCTTTTGTAAGACTCTGTACAGTTAACCTTTGGATGTGAAAAGTAGCAAGCGGTTGTGGAGGAGAAATAACACACTGAGAGGACTGATATGGCATACTCATATAGCCCTTGCATTGGTTATTTTTTAAAACTGAAAGCAATTGGAAGGTCTGGACATCGTAATGGGCTGTACAAGTGCTCCTCATGTGCTTTGGTGTGAGGTCAAACAAACTAACTTACAGAGACTTCTGTCTGAAAAAGTTATAAATTTTAGAAGAGGTAATACATAAGCTTTGTCTCTGATGAAACAACATCTTCCACTTTAGCTTCTTAAATATCACTTACTTTGGCCATCAAAGTATTTCAATGACCCTGTTCACTCTCATGTCTATATACTCAGCCTTATTTCACATTCTGCTGCTGATATTTTTTAATGTGCTCAAACATACCCCTGTTGAATCTTTGCAGCATTCATTTTTTAATAATGCTTTATACTTTGGGCTTTTTTGTTTGTAAAAATATATACATATGTGCACACATACTTACGTGTCAGTAACTTCAAACATCTACTGAATGCATTTTAAGAAGTCATCTCAGAAGTAATAATTTTAAGCAGTTTTTTAATACAACAACCTCCAACTAAAAACTACTGCGTGAGTCTCAGAGTGCTCTGGAAACATTAATTAATAATTGAAGCCCCACAGTGTTCTGTTGTAATAGTTACCCACTACATAATTAGTGCAAGTTTACCAGTGATGCACACTCCTGTATACGATTCCACTTAGCTCATCTAGCCATTGGATAATAAGGACTTCTAAGTAGAAGTGTGACTGTTACTGTAGTTTTATACATATTTTCCAGCTCTATTTAATGGGAAGCCAGCTCACAGTATGTCATCATCACTGTCCAATGTCTCTCTTAAAACATCTAATTTCCTCATGAAGATCTTCTAGTTCAAAACCAATTGTATTAAAGTCCATCTACATTAAGCAATACAAAGTTCATATGAATTTATTGTATAGCATCATATAACATATGAGTTAAGAAAAATCTCCTTTGTTAAAATGTATTTAAGTACCAAAATCATACTACATTTCTTAAAACTTTTTATAGTCCAGAAAGCAATTCTATTAAGAGTTTCCTATAAATTTGAGGTAAATATTTATGTTTTGAAATATTGACTGAGAAGCCAAAGAATAGAATGAAAATCTTTTTATTAAGGCTCTAAACTAAAACTTTCTAACATCTCATCAATGAAGACTCATGACTGACAACATTGTTGCCAAATTAATCTGTTGCCATTTTACACTAATCAGAGTTGTATCATAAAATAGACCAGAATATGACTCTGAAGGGTTTTAACTGATGTTTTAATTACAATGGAATTATGAAAGGCCCTCCATGCCAGTAACCTTTCTCCCTGCTTTGTGAACCCAAAGCAGCAGCCACACAGCAACGCCTCCACATGTCTCAGAAAGAAGTGACCTCTGCGGTAGCTCTGAAAAACTCGGTGCAAACAGCAGCACTTGCACTGGTCCAAGACTGATTTAGATCCAGTGACCAAGGGAAGACACGAGAAAGCAGGAATCCCTCTCCCATACTTAAATAACAGCAACTGATACTACGTGCTACAGCCACAGACCCAGATCATCACAAGAGTTCTCAGTTAACCAACCTCAGTCAATTTTCTTGTGCAAAATGCTTCCGCTGAAATCCTTAATACTGCAAGTTTCAGTACTGCTATCTATATCTAATGAAATCAGTGGAAAGTTTCTTTCTGTCCTAGTGCTGCTAGGCTTGGACCTTACACCATCTCTACAGGCGTTAACATTTCAACCACTCAGCAAGTTCAAAGAAAGTTATATTTTTGTTTTCTACAACTTGGGAGCCACATGCGAGGTCACTCTAAGTCACACAAATCTTCTTAGGTTTCGATTGGCTCACCTTTGCCCACGTTATAGAAACAACATCACTAATGGTCATGAATGCCTATCAATTCCCCCCCAAATCAGGCAAAGTTAATTGCCTGATACTCCTCAGCATCGTTTTAGTCTTTCAGCCATCACTGATCACTTTTTTATCGCCTGTGGTGAGATGCAGGCAGACAGTGGTAGACTAGTTCATGTATTACTTTAGAGGGACACAATTTACAAAAGCATAATCTATATGGATAACAAGGATGTGTCTTGAAGACTGTGTTATACATTTATGCTGTGGGGCGCTTAGTTTGCTTGTTCCGTTGGGTACTCAGCTTAAGAAAAAAGAATTAAATATCCATTAAGCAATACATTTTAAGAAGAATTACTTTTCCAATTATCTAACTACAGTGTACTGGCTTCTAAGTGACCAAGTTTCATTAGTAAATAAACTTTGTGGAAATGAGATGTCCTGCAAGTCAGTAGCATAGGTTAGAAAAAACCTCAGCAGAGTTGTTTCTCAAAGATAATTCAGAAATGCAAAAAATACCATTGTTCAGGATTGATAATATCCCAAGTTATTCTGCTTACATGTATGTTTGAACAGTGGAGCCCAAGAGCTCTGGGGTCAGGTATCACAAACGTTCATGTCCAGTTCACGTTTATCATGCACTAAATCCGTCTGGATAAGAGGAGATATTCTGCTCCTGGCTCCTACATCTCGGTTCTGTCTTCACAGTAAATTGCTGCTTAGCCTTCCATTATATTATGAATCAGAATCAAAGTATTTTAAAATGTCGAGCCTCTATTAAAATCAGTGAGACTGTTACAGAACACAGACTGCTGTGAAATGGTGGTATTTGCAAGCGCTCCCTTCTCACTAAGAGCCCCAGATTTGGGAGAAGGTGCATGCAAGGAGTAGAGGGCTATTGGCACTTTAATTTGCTACTGCAAGAAAATGGGATGGCAGTGTTGCCAGACTTGACTCTTACATGAGCAAAGCAGGATCCAAAGGACATTTCACACAAGCTTTAATAATGTTGGGGAGTGTTGTGCACGGTCACAAGTGCTCTGTGGAGCTGTCATGTGTAGAAGCCCCTGGGCCATCTGACAATGTAAAGCAAGGAATTTGTGTATTTTAATATACTGATATAGGCCAAGTGTCCAGTCCAATGGCCCAGTAAGTTCAGTTGATAATCTCCTTTGTGCCTCAAGCAGATACAGCCTGGCAGTTGCAATGCCGTGTTCCCCTATGGGGCACACCACGATGTCTTGGTCCTCTTCTGGAATGACAGTTTGCAGAGATAAATGCCAAGTTTAGCCTCCGTCTTTGTTCTGTTCCCTCAACTAGTGCTGCAGATATAATGGTGCAATAGAGCTGGGAAGGGTGTGGGAGTTTTAAAACATTCCAGAGAGGCCAAAAGATTATTACTTTTCTTTTCCTGATACTGGAAAAAAAAAAAGCTAGCATTTTTATTTACTCTGCTCAGTTCTCAGTTATGTGGAAAAACATAATTAAATCATTTTGAAATCATAAAAGACACCTATAATAGCTTTTTCCAACGTCCAATTTCATGCCTCTTCATGGAACTAGTACCTCAGAAATTGCTTCTCTTCATGAATACAACTTCACTTGACAGATAAAATCCTCAAAAAATTGCCAAGCAGAAACCTCAGGCTTACGAGGCAGTGCCTTCCTGGAAACTCAGCCAAGGACTTGGAATCAATTACATAAATGGATTGAATAACAACAGATCCCAGAGAACCAAATGTGCGATTCAGTAACTGAACTTTTTTTATGTGCACAACTAAACCCAGTGAAGCATAAGAGAAAGGACTTTAAGCTAGAAGAGAATTAAAAACTGGTAGCAAGGAAAAATTGTACTGGAGAAATAAAATTCTTATTCAATTGTTAGTTTTTTTCCTGGGAGACAGACATATATACTTCTGAACTGTGGCAGGGGCTGGAATAAGTGATACATTTTTTCACAAGCAGCATTTACAGTGTCTGCCAGCTAAAGAGACTGAACGTTTAAATTTTTCTCTGCAGCAAGCAGGGTTGGATTGCAAGTTGGCTTCTGGAGCGTGTTTGCCCCATTGGAGGTGCACAATTCATGACAAATTCCACTTAGAGTTGTATATTACTGCCGGTGTCTGGAAAGACTCACAATTGCCAATTCTCAAAATACTGTTGCAAGTGGTTTTCTTAACAGCTCACTTATCAGAGTGTTACAAATCTGAGTCTTGCCTCATACGTGTATGCTAGCGTGCAGAAATGCAGACGTTCAGAGAAGCTAGGAAACATGAACCTTCGAATCCCAAAGCCTAGCAAATCACTGTGATTCAAACCTACTCTCCTGATGCCTGGGAGGAGACGTACAGTTGTATGTTTGGTGTGTTGTCGTCATCTCACCTTGCATCCAGTTAGGATTGTTTCGCGGTAAGTTTTCTGGAAGAACTAAATATACTTAGAGCACCAGCTGAAAACACGATCAGCAGTAACACTGTGAAGTATGGTAACATTTCCTGCCATTTCACCATGGCTCATCTTTCCTCCTTGCTTGTCTTACATTTTACCCAACTAATGAGACTTTAGCCTTTGCCAGTGTGTAACTGATTCAGTGTTGCTGAGTTTGAAAGCAACAGAAGCACAAGAATTGCTTTTCATTCATTGCTTCATTTAATTGTAAGTCAGTGAGCGACCCAGTCCAGGAGCTCCGCTGCTCAAAACTGTGCATCATTATTGCCCATAGATGCTATTGTCATAGACACAAATAATACCTAGGAAAGCTTGATTTTTACTGAATATTTTCCATAGGACAACGACATTTGTTATTTTTCATTGTCAGTTCCCCAGCTGTTGTTTCAGGACTTTTTTTCAAAGCACTTCAAGCCTCTAGAGCCCAAAATAAAACCCTTCCCTTAGCCCATCCTATAAATCAAACAACCGGCAGGTAGTGTACTCCAGTGATGAATCTTTTCAGCCATGTGTAGTTTTTATGGTTAGGTAACGGTTGTATTTTTATGTAGCTGTATGTACCTTTGCACGTATAGGAAAAGAAAAATGCAGTTTTTCACAGGAGATGTCATTGACACATTTTATTAGTGGGGACAGTGTAAATAAGTATCATCCTCGTATCCGGCCCCTTTAGCTTCATTCTCCAGGGTGTAAGCAGAAAAGGCTGATAAGTAAGTTAATAAAACATGATGTAATAAGTCTCAATGCCAATTTCAGCATGCCAGAGCCTGAGATTATTAGAGGCACAGCTGCAAAGGATAACACCGAAAATAAGCGACTCAGGTGATGTGCTTTAGAGGTTAAACTGTACTACAAAGATCAGCCTTATTTCTAGCTACTGAGAATAAATGAGGAATTGCCATGGTATTTACACAAGGGCTTCATGTATTACTTCAACATTTGGCTACTACATTCTGGCACATTAGAAGTTAACCTGGTTCTTCCCTGGCTTCTGGAGGGAGAAAAAAAGCAAAAGGGAGGAAAAAAAGCATCTGCTTTTTTTTCCCTCCAGTTTCCTTTTCTAAAGCTTCTGATTTTTTTAGAGAACAGTCCAACCGTGCCAAGTGCTTGGCTTAAGACAATGAATATTGCACAGGGTTGGTGGGGATCGCCGCTTCTCTCTAACGCTATTTCGATATATTCTCTCCACAAAGTATAGCAAAATTCTAGTATCTCAGTGTAGCTTTTCACAACTTCTTCAAATAGAAACACAGGAGATGGATGTAACTCTGGCTGCTCTTGGCTCATTCCAAGTTTGGCAGAGAACCTGATTAATTTCTCCTTAAAGAACTATTATGCTCCAGCTATGTAGGACTCGGTAAGCAGAGCCACCTACATCCAAATTAGGAAGTTAATAAATAAATGCATCGCCTTAGTTTATGTTTGTAGCTATTTTATGCATCTCAGCATCACGAGAATG
Organism: Aptenodytes forsteri; assembly: GCF_000699145.1. Classification (NCBI taxonomy): domain Eukaryota; kingdom Metazoa; phylum Chordata; class Aves; order Sphenisciformes; family Spheniscidae; genus Aptenodytes; species Aptenodytes forsteri. Next base: position 1,806,265 of record NW_008794155.1, on the reverse strand, counting down.
GATTTTTGCAAGGTTAGATTACTCAGAAATAAAATTATTCAGTATAACATTAATATTATTGCAATACAGTTATCTCTATATTGTATGTAAGTAAAAGTTACATTTATAGTTAATATAGTTAATATTTGTAACATATATAGTTAACTATTTGTAACAATTTTTTAATGTAAAAATATTGTTAAAATACTGTTAATTATGTATACATCCTAATTATAGCCTATATATGAAATACAGAACAAATACTGTATAATATATAGGTAGCAGTATTTTTTTAAGATCTAAGTTACAGGGTTGTCCTATTTAGTAATATCATCCGAAGTTACCCATCAGAAGATAAAGACCTTATTGCTTGGAAAAATGAAGAACAGATTCACTTCTCTGTAAACACTTCTTACAGGAGACTGTTTTCAGCATGCAGTAAATTTTGCATGTCATTTGAAGACTTTCATAAAGAGTTGTGTTTTGCCCTCATAAAACATGGTTTTGAAATTGGACAAAATGTCTCATTAATTTATTTTCTGTAGTCTTCACCAGATCAAAGAACAAGAAGCAAACCTTTCTCTGGAACCATGTTTGTTTGTTGGTAGGTTACTAGTTATGCAGTCAAAGAAATCTATAGCAGCTTTTATCATCGTCAAGAGTAACAAAAATCTTTTAGTGGAAGAGCTCTCTGAAGGCAGGAAGCCTTTTACAACTGTGGAACATCTTTAGTTGGGATTAGATGTCCTTTTTGCTTGACTTAGTAGCGGAACTTCTTAGAGGATGCTCAGACTTCAAAGAGACTTTTTCTCCACAGAGATAAGTACTCCCATCATTTCTAGAAAATTCGATCATGCTAGGAGTTTGAACAGCAATTACAAGAAAGTCACAGTTATAGATTCACCTTTTCTTCCTTGAAATGTAATGTTAAAATAATAACAGGAAACAAACATCTTGCCGACAGTATATTTGTATTATTACTACTGGGCTTGTGCCTGGAAAATTATACTGTTTACATATTGGTGATAGCTACGCCCTTATGCACTCATGTGAAGAGACACGCACAAATGTATTTATAAAACATCAGTGAAAGAAACTTGATACATGGCTCTTAATTATCTTCTTGCTATTCCCTGTTACCAAGCCTAGGGGAAAAGCTTAGGCATACCCGAAGTTAAAGATGAGACTAGAGTAGCTGAGCAAAAAAAAAAAAAATCTCCTTTATTTATTTAGTGACTTTTAATAAAAGCCATTAAGTACATGAATTTCAGTACAATCTGTACAGTAGAAAATCTGAATAGATGATTACTGTGAAAATAAAAAGGCAATTAAAGAGGGAATGATTTAAAATAGCTGCAGTATAATTAAATTTTTCATGAAGAAAACAGAAATTGAAAATTAAATTGGGAAAGCATTTTCAGCAGCAGCTAAATTTAAGTGTGTACAGTTCACCTTCACTTTTTCTAACAACCAGGATATAATAATTCTATTCAAATTTAGAAAAAGCCTTGCTTTATTTTGTAAAGCCTATCAGCACAAACTAATCTTTTTTTTTTCCTGTTCCAAAGCGCTGGGCTACCTTGATACTACAGAGAAAGTATTAGAACAGATCGGTCCCTCGTTGCTGCCAGGTAACTGAAGAGGATGGTCTATGTCAACAGCAAAGCAGCATTTCTGTGCTTTCCTTCTTTCTTAGCAAAGAAGCCCAGAAGACACACAAATTTCTTTGGATAAAGTGATGTTTATTATTTCTAGGCAACCTAACTCTATGATACTGCTTCTGAGTAGAAGATTGATTCTTAACCAGTTTGAGTTTCAACTCTGCTCCTTGAACTCATTATTTGTGCTGCACCTTTGCGTCTCCTGGATTCGTTTGCTCACAGTTTCTTTTGGCTGAGGGTCAAATTTTCCTTCATGTACCCATGGCAGCTGCTGAAGACATACCGGTAACTGATTTATTATGGTTTGATTATATTCATAGATTTACATTATATAACAAGATAATACAATATTATAGGACAATTATAATTATAGATAACACATATAACATATTATACATAACATGTTACTTAATATATATTATCTTTCTATATTGATCTTTAAGAACATTACCTTGACCTCTCTTTTTCTGCATGTGTTTCAATAGACAGGCCTTGTTTTCAGCCCAGGATTGGAGATGGAGTCTAAAATCTTATAAACGCAACTTCCAATACAAAGTCAGCTATTGCTTGTTTTCAGCAACATTCTGTTAGCTGCCAAACAAGATACAAAACAACACTTACAGGCCTGAGGGGTTTGAATTTTTTTAAGAAAATAATTCTTCTTTTCTAACCAAGTCCTTCATTTGAGCTAGTTCCTAAATTAAGCAGTTGAATTTCAGAAGCACTGAGCATTTTTTAACTCCAGCTGCTAGAAGGAATTGACTCAATGGGAGTTATAGCTATGCACCATATCTCAGGAAAACATTTAATTTGTGCATCTAAATCTGAATTTAAGTGATTAATTTAGCTGCCATCGCTACAAATAAAGGAAAAATAAGGTCTGCTGAAACAGGAAAACAAAGTGCGTGTTTATTCAGGGTTCTTTATACAGCCCCATCAACTTGCAATGGCATTTGGGTTGAACAAATTCTGACATTTCTGTTTAAGGGAGGTTTTTCCTTTTGCTTCCAGGTGTCTGGGTCTAGTCCTTGCAGTGAGCAAGTCTTGCCCTCTTTTTGATATCTCCCAAGTTTTTAATTTTGCTGCATGCTCCCCATTTTCTGTCTCCCTAGTGCTCCACCAGAAGTTCTCAATTCTGAACACGCTCTATAGTTCTCCAAAAAGCACCATTTTCTACTTCTCCCAAACTGTTTAACTGTCCTCAGCTCAGCATACAGAACAAAGGACACTAGAAACAAAAGGCTTTTCTTTCCAACTGCCTCTAACAGACACAGTCTCTCCAACTAAAAAAATAATATGCAATACTTACACAACTGAAAAATAATTCTACTATCACATTTAAAAGAAGAGAGGTTTCAGAAGGCAAAAAGGTATTACTTTGCAGCACTTTTCCTTTCTCGTTCCTGTTAATGAGGTTGTAGGGCAAGTCAGAATAGAAAATTCATTATTGAAAGCTCCTCACTTACCTGACTACAACTGTACTATTAATTGAAGCTATTTAATATACATTAAGTCTATAATGTATTTTTTTGTTTTATGCTTTAGTGACTACTGTGAGTGAACATCCTTACCTCCAACCGTACCTGCTGCCAGCCTCCCTCTAGCAGCTATGGACACCGGCTCCCCTCAAGGCAGGTTACCACCAAATGGTTCCATCCTGCCGTGATCTGAAGCATTGCAAATGCACAGAGTTTTCATGAACTTAATCAGAATTTTTCTGTGTGTAGTTGACAGCAACATTTCAGAGCAATGAGGAGGCAGTAACTACCATCTCCTGCAGCAGCTCTTTCACAGTCCTTCCACACACCTCTCCATAACTCTAACCAAACTCAAAAGGAGAAGGCAACTCCAGCAGCCTTCAGTGGTTAAACTTCAGTTCATAAGCAGCTTTGATGATTTCTTTGGTGTAGCATTACTATTTGTTGTATGTGTCTTTCTTTTAACATGAGAAAATTTGTTCTGTGGTTGGCAACAAAAAAATTGCTGGTTTCCTACTCCAATTCTGGTGCTAACTTGCTTTTTCAGCTTTGTCATGTTTCCCTTCCCTAAACCGATCCTTCCTTCCTGTTTTTCCCCACAGTTAGTTACATACAAACACATACAAGTTGTATCTTATAATCCAGGCATGTACCATGTGCAGAAACATATGGTAGGAATCAACTGATAACAGACACCAACATTAGGAGAATACAGTAGATCTCAAGATGAATCTGCATTAAGAAGATAGCAACAGAGGATTGTTTGGTTGTTTTTTTCTTTCCAGAATTAACTTCGTTATTGCATAGCATGGCTTTTATATTTGTAATAATACTTAAAATACCAGGAAAAAAATCCTCCATCTCTGTATACCATAAAGCTATACTCTGATCACCTCAGTTACAAAATTATGCCATTTACTTAGTCCTTTAGTACACTACATAGTGTAAATTAAGAACTATGGTACAACATATGGTGTGGTTGTACTGTGTGAAAACATCAGTTTAAACACAGTTTAATTATATGAATGTTTTAATATACATAAATTCATCCATACATATTTAACACACACAGTTTCAGAACTCCTTTCCAAGCCTTACTGTCCAATGCAAAGTCAGAACTTAGTCCTTTAGTACACTACATAGTGTAAATTAAGAACTATGGTACAACATATGGTGTGGTTGTACTGTGTGAAAACATCAGTTTAAACACAGTTTAATTATATGAATGTTTTAATATACATAAATTCATCCATACATATTTAACACACACAGTTTCAGAACTCCTTTCCAAGCCTTACTGTCCAAGGCAAAGTCAGCTTTACATTTGCCTGATGTAACGTGCAACATCCATTGCAAACCTAAGCCAGAACACAACCCAAACAAGTAGACAGTGTGCATCTTAGCAGTCACAACCAGTTTCAAGTTATGTCCGTTAAGTAGCTGATGAATGGACATTATTATAAAGATATCTATAAGATAGGTCTATCAGAGGAGCCCTGAATAAAATGAAGACTTCAAATACCATTAAAATTAATGAATTAGGTCAAGTCAGGTAATTCATCACCTGACTGAACTGGAATCCAATCTTGAGGCATCCTTTAAAAAAGACACATTCAAATGAGGTAGTGTTCACAGGGAAGTTCACAGTGAAGATAATCATAATTTAAATGAGAAAATGCCTGCATAGTTTTAGCAAAGTCTGACAGGGATTCTGTGCAAAAGCAGCTTGGTAAGCAAAAGCAAATTTCCACAAATTAATTTGACCTTGATGAAAGGCACATATTTTTATCAATCAGACTTAACAAATATTGACTTTAGGCATTAACCAAAGACATACATAAACATTCAGGTTGTTAAAACAGTTGTCAAGTTCATTTTCCTTCTGAAATCACAGTTTGCTGTAAAGATCTAGCTGAACTTAACCTCTTTAAAAAAACCTGTATTGCCTCATAAAGCAAGAGTCGGATGGATTAGTCTTCTCTGCCTATCAACTGCTAAAAAAAGATGTGTCGCACAGGCAGACTGAAATCTAGAGCCAGAGTGCTGGCTAGGATAGACATACAAATGAAACGTAGTATAATTATAACCACAGTAGGCCCCATGACCATGGCCCATCCTCCTCCAGCAGCACTAGCCAGGAGGCTGGGGAACAGGCAAGGGCACCACTTTTGCTTGTGACTACCATTTATCAGGGAGGTTTTATTTCCACTGGAAGGCCAGTAGGGCAGCACACTTCAAGGTTACAGGTCACCAACTAGAGGACTTTCCTAAAAAAAAAAGTAATGCACAGGAACTGTTTAATTTTCAAGAATATGAAAGATGAAAAGACACTTCAGTGGTACTTTCTACTCTCCGTTCTTAGTGGACTACTGGCCCTTCCCAAAAAGGGAGGATAGCAGCTTGTGTAAAACGGTGCTGTCTTCTTTTAAGCCATTCCATCAGCAGTTGAATGAAGAATCAACCATCACTTTGAGAAAAACAAGATTCCCAATATATTTCCTGAGTGAAGTGTGGCCGCTAGCACTCGCTGAGAAGGTATAAGATCTGTACTGCAAAGCAGGGCAGGAGCTCCAAGCAAATGCCGGCTGTCCCTGCAGGAAAGGCTCCCCGCTTGTGAGCATGGAGAGCTGTTGAACTTCTCTCTCCTCCAAGATCTAACTTTCTCTGAACTGTCAGATTCCCTGGAAGAAGGGAAGAGCAAGGACCACAGCAGCAGTCAGGCTTCAGCCAAGCATTTTCAAACATTCAGTAAGGTGAGTGCGAGATTACATTTGAGGAGTACACAAAGGCTTTATTCTGTACCACAGTATTCAGACATCTACTTTGTGTCATATCCAGCCTTCACTGAAGAAACACCTTGAGGCATTTCATGACTATGTTGACATTTCAATTATGCTGCATTTAAATAGATTTGGTTGTGCTGAGTCTTATTTCTCGCTAAAATACTTCCCATTCTAAATATAGATTCAAAGAGTTATTTACTAAGTCAAATTCTGACAGGGAAGATACCAAGGAAGCAGCAAAGCAGAAAGTCACAGTATTTGCCTCCTCTTTTTAAAAATTCTTTCTGTCTCCGCCTTTTTTATCTGCTCCATGACTGGAGGCTGTGCACAGAGAGCACTGCCATGACAGAAGTAGAGCTCTGTAAGGAATCCTCAGAATGGATTCGGCATGAGGAAAAGCAAAAGAAGGTTTCTTTTCTCTGCAGCCTCCTAGAACTGGCTGTAAAGTGAGCTGGAGATCAGCCTACCCACTGGCATGGCCAAAAAGGATGCAGGCCAACATAAGAAATCCATGAACAGCCTAGAAATGAAAGGCTGCAAGTATCTCAGAGAGCCACTCAGCCAACCAAGTACACCAATACTTTTTCCTCAAATGTCCTCAAAGTTTATAGGAAGTGATAGTTGCAAAGAACTGGAAGATAAAAATTGCTTCCATAATTTAGCAGCCTCTCTGTAATGACTGACTTCTCTACAAGCCATGAAAACGTCAAAGCCTTTGCTAGCAGAGTTTGCAGAGCTCATATGCAGCAAGCCCTTAAGAACCTGCTAAAACATATAACAGTTTCATACTCTGAAGAAAGAAGAAAAACTAAGAGTCAGTTAAGTTTCATGTATGTCTCCTCTTCTGCCTATTCATGGCTAAAGAAAGTGAAAGGTGACTAATTCCAAACTCTCTGGGTATAAAGGTTTACATTAACGTTTTTCTAGCTCAGGCTGTGCATCTCTGTTGCTTTAGCTGTTCTGCAAGTGACAAATGTTATAGAGCCTGAATTTTCCTACATGCATATTTAAGATTTGTACTAACTGCTGTTTATCCAAAGAAAGTAATGGCTTTGAATCCTGTCGAAAAATACACCATAATATTGGCGAAGTTTTTACTGAATCTGGTTTTATGAGAACGAATAAAACAAGTGTGCATATCTATTCAGCAATATATACTGCTCACTTTTTTAATATGGCTAGAAAAATTTGAGGGAATGTGAAGGTGAACTCTTGAGAATATATCCAATACCCACCATTACCCTTAAAATCCCATGCTGAAACATCATTGCCAAAAATAGCCTCCTAAAGGTGACACTGCTATGAAAGATGTCACAAGTTGCAGCAAGAGCAGCATGAGTGTATAAGCCATATTTAGAGTGCTACTACTATTTGCACATTTATTTCATGTCTTCCTTTTCCTATTTTACATGAAGTTTTTTAGTTTGGAGAATATTTTTAAGTACATGCAGTTATGCACGGGGCTTGCTTGAAAAATCTCATTATTATGGGAATGTGAAATACATCTACAAAGCAGTATTTTCTTGATAAAAAAAAAAGGAATCTGGAAATCAAAGAGCAAGAAACCAGTGTTGTACACCACAATGCTATTCCATAAGAAAGAAATTTACAAGGCGAAGAAAGCATATATTCCAACTAAAAATATCATTTAATAAAAGAAGCAAAAACGTAACCATTTCCCATGTAGCCTCACATGAAGCAGGTAATAAACTGATGTTAGCACATCCACTCATGCATAGGCTTTCCCCTGTATGTACGTTTTACAGGTCAACAATACATAGAACTATTTGCACGTATCCTTACGCACATATGTCTATGGATGATCAGTGTAGAAATTATTTCTCACCAGTCGCCTGCCTTCCCCCAAGCCGTTCATGCACCAACCGAAACGCGGGAGACAGGGAAAGCAGACTAGAACAAATCCTTCTGAAAATTCCCTGGAGGCTGACTGTGCTCAGCCTGGGCTGGTTATTTTGGCACAGGCAATACTCATCTCTAACGCAGCTCATGGGCTGTGCAGAGCATGGCAGCTCATGACAACACCAAAACCTGCCCAGAAAAATGCGGCTGTGACAGGTCCCAGCTTCTGAGACTTTCTTCTAGCCCAGGAGCACAAATATCAGCATACTAGTGAGGTAATCTGAAGCCAGCTTAGAAACATTTTTTAAAGTCTTGACCCTATCACAAGACTTTATCGCAGTATCTCCTGAAAACAGGCTTTGCAGTACAAAGACCATACGTTGCTGCACTGACTTGTAAATTTCTTAGGACAGCTGAGGCTCCAGACTTGATTCAGATTTTGGGGTATCATATCTGGCTATCAGTAAAAAAGTAAAATCCTACGGAACATTTACATAGAAAATAATAATTATTATTCAGGTGACATAAAGGATGTTGTGGGACCTAGACGAGATGCTTATTTTAGGTCATATTGTCAACTGTAATGAATAGCTTATTTTCTTTTATATTTTATTTCACTTCCATTTGCTCTACTTGTCTCTGCAGTAGGTGATTCAGCTACAGGATGCAAATGAGCTGCAGGATGTTAGCTATTGGTATAAGAAATATTTCCACGGTTTTAATATAATGCTTCGGACTCATTTCGCGTACACAACCATTACTATAAAACATGGGGAAAAAAACAACCCTGAATTGTTAAATTAATAAGAAAGAAGTTGTGTAAATTAAGTAGTATCAGCATATCCCACCCCCTACGCCTTTTGCGGGGAGGGAAATACAATTTTTTAATAGCTTTTAGTGCAACCAAGGAAAATTGACATTTTATAAAGAAGCTTGAAGAAAATACTGAAGAAACAGAAATTCTAGCTTTCCTTCAAACACAATTTGCTGTATTAATAAAACACAACTATGATCCTCCTAGAAATCCCCCCAATAGAAAGTTCTTTTTTTTTTGAGATAATGGAAACATTTATTAAAAATGTCAAACCTAGCAGGTGTTTTGTTCTACGCTGATTTAAGTTTAGTGAAGTTTAATAATGGCTACCTTTTGCAAAAAAAGAATATTTCACAACCACCTTTTGCAAAAAAAGAATAATTTCACAACCTAAGATTGAAGCAGGATTCATACATATCCTCTTGAGTCTGATGTTAAAGGTGATTAAAATTAGAGATAATCAAGTTCTTTGGTTTTGGCATGGTTGGTATAAAAATAAAATGTATGGATTGTTCTGAGGGGACCCAAGCACTGTAGTGATGAAGGGAGGAACATCCCACTGATTGAGCAAATGAATATATCTTTATACTCTGCTGATATGCTACAGCATTAAAATTATGTCTGTGCTCTCTGAAGTTAGATTGCGACAGTTTATGTGCTTTATATACCTGGCGATGTGATGTTGTTAGTTACTCTCTGTCCCAAAATATACACAGGAACAGACTACCACTTTACCTATCCTTCAGTAGACTGATGAAGGGAAAGGACATGTAAGGCTTGGACTCCCACCATTTTTAGTGAAGAGGCACATATTCCTACGGTTCTTCTCTCTTTGTAGAGCTCTTCTTGTCTCTAATAAGCTTAGCGAGTTGCACGATAGCTACACAGGCACGGAAACTGGGATTGTGAAGAATTACATCCCATTTGTTACTGTGCTATTCTGACCCCCTCGGTTGGTAAGGGAGGAGACCTCGGTTGGCCTCTAGGATTCACTCTCATACATTTAAACAAATTGCTAATCATGAGAATAATATTGGCTCCTTGGAGTGAGGATAAAATGGAAAGGAAAGTCGATTTCCTAGTGAGAATGAGGCACAGTATCAAGCAGAGCTGTGCCAAAATTCAGACTTCATCTCTTAAAGGCAAAACCAGATCTTTATTTCAATACAAATGAGAACAAAACTGGGATTATACTCTCATGTAAGGACTACTAACAAGACTCCCAATTAAAATTATATCAGCAAAATCCAGCAACGTGTCAACCAGTAAGAAATCCAATTGTTCTGCAAACCCCAGCTGCCTACCAGGTTTAACTATCAAAAAAAATACAAATACATCCAAAACTATTTCCAAAAATTTGTATGGAGAACTTTTAAGGGACCAGTATTATTTGTACTGACTTTTTACAATGTATAATGCTCTCTGAAGTGCCTTTATTAGTTCATTCAGGGTTTTAATAAATTGAGAGACCATACAGGATCAGAGATTTACTTTCTTTCAAGCAGTACCTCCAAAAACCCTTCCAACGTTCAGAAGTTCAAACCAAATGCTGACTATCACAGTGTGCTCTTCCTGACCTGAATATTTCAAATTCAGAGTTTCCTAATGAAAATCTCCCATCAAACACTTTTTTATTGACAATGGTCTGCTCTTCAGAACAGAGAACTACACCTTGAGAATAAGATATGTGTATCTGCAACCTTCCATATTTTATTGGCTACAAAAGTTCTCTGACTTCATGCTTTCTCCGTACAAAAAAATGACAGAGAAAGCTGTGCCATTAAAATCATACGAGAATCAAGACTGCACTAAAAGCCCATTATTGCTGCTAATGAGGCTGATACCGCTGCGTCGAGTTGCTCTTTTGCTACTGCTGCTCCACAATTCAGGCAGTCTGATGAACTCGGATCTGCATTGTCAAACATCAAGAAGGCAGCACAGGAAGGTCACAAAGTCTATGTAGCATTAGGCACATTGGTAAAGTCAGGAGAAGAAAGACTGTTTACAAAATAGTGAGTATGCAAATGCCCTGGTTTTTTCATTAGCAGAATGTATCTCTAGCATAGGAGACTGCTTGCTATTAAAAAAACCTGAATGCTCCTGTGCTCCACCCAGGTAGCTGCAGCTGCAGTATATTACAACTTCCCACAGCCATTGCAATGTAACAGGAGGATGACTTAAAGGAGCTTTCAGAGCAAAGTGTCACCACTTTCCATGAGCAACCTGAGATATGGCGCACACATGCATCTGCATCCACATGATTTGTGCAGCCTCCAACTCAGCATAAAATCATGCACTTTAAAATATGACAATCATAACTTCACATTTTCAGATGGTACCATTTGTTACAGGGTGGTTGTCTGCTGCGTATTTTATCTTTTACATATGAAAAATTTATAGTCACTCTTGAAAATGTTTCTGAAAAATTGAAGGAACTCACTATCAACTTTCTATATAAAACAGCTCACATAAAAAATTTCTTCTCAGTGGCACTAACACATTAGTGCTTGGTGTCAGAAAGCAGGACTCCCAGAAACAGCAAATGACTGACTTAACTCATAAAGAGCATGCGCAAAGTAAATTAATCAAAGGAGGCATAATCATATGGGAAGGGCTATACTGAACTCAATATTGCTGTTTTCATTGAAAGAGTAAGACAGGAGGCACAGCAGTCCAAGTATTGCTGTGTCAGGCAGGTCAACAGAGTAATATAATGGACTATTGGACCATATGGACTATAAAAATATGGCTATTTATACCTAAAACATGATTCAAAACTGAAAAAAAAAAAATCCAGAAATTTATTAAGTCCATATTTAAGATACTGATGTCTCCCAGACTTTTGGCAATCGCTTCACCTTTGCTTGTGTTTTCCACAATTGCACAGACAGGTACTGTGTACATTGATAAGCAAGTATTTATTAGCTACATTTACCAACTAATTCCATATTTAACTGATTTAATTTAATTTAAGATGAAATTATTTAATTTCATTCTTCAAAGATGGAGACAGCAAATATAAAAGGTGGATATTGATACAAATCTGTGGAAAAGCAACCGAAAACTGGAAAAAAATGAATAGTAGAACACCAAAAATCCCAAGTTAAGAGACAATTACAGCTGAAAAATAAAAAGCTGATGTATTTTCATGATCTCCCATCTCTTATAAGAATGACTATTTCCCTAGATAAAATCTTTTTCTTTCTTTAATGAAATGACATTCAAAAACCCTTCAAGAACGACTGGCAGCAGCTGCAATATTCTTCTTTAGATTTCTAAAAGGAGAGAAGATGACCTGATTGAAAAATGCTGGTCAGCAACAATAGCTTGTCCCATCTTTTTTTCCAAAGGAGAGAAGTGCTCCCTGACTGAGAAAAGAGTGGGCAGAAAGCATGTTCCCCTAATCACTCTCAGGTAACAGGCCCCAGCTGAGCTCTACCAGGCAACAAGCTTTCTATTTTCTTTCAATGAAAGGGAGGTAGACCTCATTTAGAGAATTTAGAAGTTAGATGCTTTTTTTTTTTCCCTGCCTCATGAATAGAAAAGGCTGCAAAATTGGCTGACTAATGCTGCAGAAGCTCTTCACAGCCATATTGGTTTTATTGTGCAAAAGAAAGAGAACGCAGTACCTCTTCTGCAGGAAACAAACACGTGTGGATATCCATAGGCTCTTCTCAAACTGGCCAGTATTCCTAATTCTACAGCGAGTATTAATAAATCTGCATTTTGATCTGTTTAAAGCTGTTTGTAATGAACCATCAAAGTATTTCAGAACAGATGAGACATACAGTTCAATCCTTACTTTAAATAATAAGATCTGCAAAGGGAAAAAGGAAAAAAAAAAGCCAATGGCATAGTTTCGGCTAGTTTCCCTTGACCCTGACAAGGAATGACACAGAACACAGAGCCTGGGGTTAATGGGGATTTCATAATTTAATTAATGGAGCCTGTCAGTCAGAGAGGAAATGTATTAATAAAAGCAAATCAGGTACAAGGGGGGATTAGAATTCCTTTCTCTGCATGGGACTACAGTGGCAAAAGGCTATCGTTCAGAGTATTAAAACTAAAAGATGCTGATAAAACAGCTTAGCATGTTTAGTAGCTGGTGCACAAACACGATAATCATTTCCACACTGAGCACAGAATCAATACAGCGAATTACTTCCAAATGCCTAACAGAGTGTTTTCAATGTCACCAAGGAAAGTTCTGTCTCAAATCTCAGAGTCTTTTTCTCTTGCCAATACATCTCCCACTCACTTCCCTCTGCGATACTTTTTTCTAGCTCTGAACATCTTCTGCCTTGTCTTTTGACATCCTGCTCTTCTTCAACTGCACAACTACTTCAAGTTTCATCCGCCCTGTTGTATCCTCTCCATCCTCACGCACTCTGAACACTAGGGGGACCAGAAGAGTTAGTTATTTCTTAGACTGCTCCACCAAAAAAAGAAAGGGAAAAAAAAAAGAAAAAATTTGTCCAGACAACTTTCTAATTCTAATTAGTTAAACAGCTTTTTTCTTTTCTTTCCCACCTCCACTGTAATAAAAAAAATCTGTGGCCAGTTTCTATCTTCTCTCTCTGGGGCTTTGTAATTCAGTAATTCTTTCTTTCATAATTTCGTCTTCCAGTAAATATTTTTTTTTCTTTTAACCTTCAGTGCTTTGTAGTTACTAAAATAACTTCTAGGTCTTCTTGTTATTTTTACTTTCTGTGTGTCTTTTATTGTCGAGTCTTTTTGGCTACCATATCTTCTCAGTTTTTAAAGAATTTCTATCATGCTTTTTCATAAATCTTTTTTAAACTTGCTGCACTTGACAAATCTACAACTCAGTGTTTTGTGCATCCCAAAGCAAACAGTACCAAAAAATGTCAAACAAATAAGGGCTGTAATAATTACAGAATTAATCTACTTTTAGTTTTGATTTGAACTAAACCAAAGAAGAATTAATGTGGTAAAGAATTCCACAAAAGGGTTACATAAACAAAATCCACTTAAGTAAGACCAAGAAATAACAAAATGAGATATTACAACAGAATGAGAGACTGAGTGGAAAACACCACTGAAGAGCTATAAAAAGCTAAGCAAGTAGAGATAACAAACAAGAATGAATGACATCAGACGTAGTAAGATCTTAGACAGAAAGCACACGAAGAGCTGGAAAGGCCTGGAGGCTTCCTGAATGATGGACTCAGAATAGAAAAACGTGGAAGAAAGTGGTTTTACGCTCTACTGTTCTTTTCAGTATCATGAATTATGTTCTGCTGTTCGTGTGCACGCCCTTTCCTTTAACATCCTCTGCTTTTTCATGATAAATTTTTGTGGGCAATAATCGATATAATTTTTTTTCTGCTCCAACCCAATTTTCATCTATTTCAAAATCTTTGCTTCTGTGTAAATGGTGATACTTCTAAAATATACTCTTAAGTCTCCAGGGCATCCAAATGAACAGCAGCCCTCAGATCATGAATTACCAGGCTAACTGATAGAGTCCTACAGTTTCGTGAGAGTCACTGTTTCATCTATTGAATGTTGGATATTACTTTATGGATATTTCTATTTGATTACACAAACTTCACCTGTAAAATATTTCATAGACTCATAGCATCATAGAATAGTTTGGGTTGGAAGGGACCTCTAAAGGCCATCTAGTCCAACACCCCTGCCGTGGGCAGGGACATCTTCAACTAGAGCAGGTTGCTCAGAGCCCCCTCCAACCTGACCTTGAATGTTGCCAGGGATGGGGCATCCACCACCTCTCTGGGCAACCTGTGCCAGTGTTTCACCACGCTCAGCGTAAAAAATTTCTTCCTTCTATCTAGTCTAAATCTACCCCGCTTTAGTTTACAGCCATTCCCCCTTGTCCTGTCGCAACATTTCTTCTTGATAAAAGCAATGTTTTATATTAAAATTGTATGATTAGATTGAATCCCTGAGTCTTTGGTGCTAAAATGTTTAAAAAGGGGGTTATGGTACCGGGGCATGGGTAAGGTGCAGACACCTGTTACTTACATGCAACACTTTGATAGCAGAACTACCATGATCCATATTTCATCCTTGAAGAAAAGAACCAAAACCCCTCACCTCTTCCATGCTATGCTTCAATATTTAATTGCCAACTCTAAACTATTTGCAAGAACTTATTCCTTAACTATGGGGCAGAGGGGGTAACATATACTATCAGGTTGCAAGATTACAATTTCTTTTAAAAAATTACATATAATCTCTTTTAAAAATCTTTAAGAGTACTGGGTATCTCTAAGAAACTCTCTTCACATAACCATATCTTTTAACTTTTTAAGAATTTTTCTTCTCTTACATCTGAATCATGCTGCAAACAATACACATACAATTTTGTGTGCATAGCAAAGAAAAGAAGGAAAAAATTATACAGAAAATCAATGTGAAGAACAACAGTATTTGCAGAAATAATGTAAGTTCTGATATCTAGGTTTGAATATGCTTTTTAAAGATGGAGAATATGTCTGCATCTGGTAAAAAGAGCTTCTAAATCAGAGAAAACTTCCAAGTAAATTGAGTATCTTTGTCCAGCTCACTTATTAAAGTCAAACTAGGACCAATATTGACCAACTGCCCTCCAGTTAAATATGTAAGACTCATCAGAAGGAGAACTCCAAATTCTTTGGAGTGTGGAGGCACATTCGCAGAGCAAATAGCTAGCACAGAAAATAATAGATGGCTATCATTATTTGACTTATTTGTTATTGCTCTCTGTGGAGTCAATCAAATGCGTGAGCGCTGCTCATCTGCTTCGGAGCAAAGCCAGCTGGTAGAGAGCGATAGCATCTTACCCCATCAGAGCTGTTTAACGTCTGTGTATCTGCCTATGGCCATGTATTCAGAAACTGTCCTGTTAAAATTAAAATCACACCCTGCATATATAACAATCTGTGCATGTATGTTGGTTCATGTGCTCACCACCTTTCACACTTTTTGATCTTCCAAAGCTTTCTTTAGAATCATAGAATCATTAAGGTTGGAAAAGACCTCTAAGATCATCGAGTCCAACCGTCAACCCAACAC
>NW_008794155.1:1784544-1788270 GCF_000699145.1 Aptenodytes forsteri | reverse complement strand
TGCACTTGAGCTGGGCTATTGATTTCGCCCCCAGCATTGGCATGCCACCCCTAGGCTCGTCTCTAGTGAGCCTGGTTTTATCCCCTTCCCCCTTCAAACCTAGTTTAAAGCCCTTTCAATGAGCCCCGCCAATTCATGAGCGAGAATCCTTTTCCCCCTGTGAGACAGCTGAACTCCATCTGTCACTGGCAGCCCTGGTGCCGTGCAAACCTCCCCATGATCAAAAAAGCCAAAATTCCTCTGATGGCACCAGCCCCTGAGCCACGTGTTGATCAGGTGTGTTTTCCTGTTCCTTTCAGTATTCTTCCCTGCCACTGTAGGGATTGAGGAAAACACTACCTGTGCTCCTGATCCTTCAACCAGTCGCCCCAGTGCCCTGAAGTCCCTTTTGATCGCTTCTGGACTTCCCTCTGGAACCTCATCACTGCCAGCCTGTATAACCAAGAGCGGGTGGTAGTCAGAAGGCCGTACCAGACCAGGGAGTTTCCTAGTAACGTCTCTGACCCGGGCCCAGGGAGGCGGCAGCAGACTTCCCTGTGGGATGGTTCTGGTCGGCATATTGGGCCTCAATCGTCGGATGGTTCTGGTCGGCATATTGGGCCCTCAATCGTCCTTTGCTTGCTTAAACATGTTTAGACCATTCTTTGCTTGCTTAAACATCATTTATTGAAATCTATCTAATATCACATCAGAAGAGCTATCCAATACCACAGAATAATTATTATTGTTGAAGGTACAATAGTGGTCCTGGCACAGGACTAGAAAAGAAGAAAGAGACTGTTCTCGGGGGAGATCTAGTACACAACTTGAGTTCTAGTGTGAAAACTACTGTTTCAGTGACTCTTCAGCCACTGACCGTGCAAATTTACTCTTAAATCAGTGTTTATTACTGGTATAAATCTACTTCTCTACAACTCTGTACAATTGAGCTTTTAAATCAGAAGTATAAAAAGTATGATTTCACAGCCAGCAGCTGCCCTCTGTTAGGAAGTCTGCAGGCTCCTGAGCTTTTACTGTAACACCAGAGGTTTTGAAGGTTCTGCATTGTAAACTGTCTCATGAGGCAAGGCAGACAGCTCATGTATTTTCCAAAACAGCTGTAATTTCAATATTACATTATGAAGTTAAGATTAAGATTGCAATATGTTTTTTGTTCTCTATCAGAACACCCTACCCTTTGTGGCTGGAATGGAAAAATGGCATCCACCATCTAGCTGCAGGTGTCAGTTGGAATATTGTTAGAACACTAAAAAAATGAGAAGCTGGACAAGCCTACAGAAAATGCATGGAAATAAGAGGTTGAGGTAGAGGTGGATTAGGACTGGGAGGAAAGGAGATTTGGAGGATAGAAAGGACAACTTGAATAGTCAGAAAAAAATGTAGCTGGCAAAGGACGCATTTTATATATACATGTAATGGCTGTGTACCCTACGGTGTACCAATACTTGCCCAAGGGCCTCTTGATGACACCAGCATACCATAAAGAACATTGAGAATCCTCAAAGGAATCTCCATTCTTAGGATTTTTCAGGTTTGGGACAGTAGAAATGCTCTGTACGACAGCTTTGTTCCTTTGGGAGCTATGCAAAAGGAAAACCTTGAGAGAGCAGAAAATTGGCACAGACAGGAGCTGGTGCTGAGCTCACCTGCAAAGCTACAGAAGTTGCACAATGCAAATTAAACTAAAACCTGCAATTCCTGCAGAGCGGCTCTTTTCTGTATCTTGGTGACGATTGTCACTCATCTTGATGAGAACTGTTATGCTCCTCGTTGCAAGCTGTTATTGTTTTTTCCCTGTGTATTTCAGGCACGCTGAATGCCAAGTCTTTTACTGCCTAGCTACTGTTCTAAGGTTCTTATCCTAATTTTATGTTTTTCTGCCCATTTCATTGTTTCTTCATTTATGCAATTGGCTCTAGCCTAGACTCATGCCCTGTTTTTCTAACAACTCGCTTAGTTTTGATTAGGTGCCTCTTATGCAGAGTAAGATTTCTTCAAATATGAACATTGATATTTCACACTTCATACGTGAAACACCCTGGAACAAATAAAAATACTTGCCCTACCCAAGAAGCAGCAGGTAGCCCTATGTTGACCACATTTATTATTTCAAAGTTATTCAAAATGTATGTTTTGATCCAGGGAAGACAGAAAACAGTTCCTTTCAAGTCTAAAAGAGACTATATAGAAACACTATAGACACTAGTCTATAGAAACACTATAGAAAATTGGAGGAGAATAAAACTGGGAAATATATTCCCAGATTGTTTAATTTGGTTTCTACAATTTGAAGGATTTGGAAATTAGTTTGTAGGATTTAAGAGCAGTAAATCAAAATGTTGTCTACTGCGCAGTTGCTAACATTATGCCCACACATTAGTTCTACCAGCAGTCCTCGAGAGAGCAAATCAGGATGTGCTGTCGACTTGCCTGCAGGAATCAGACGTAAGGGTTTGCAAGGTCACGCTCAAAGTCTTGTTCTAAGCAAAAGGGACCACACCATATACATGGAACAAAAAATTTATTGTTAGTCCAATTCTTGTTTATAGAATAGAAGTCCACTAGTCCAAATTATATACAGAAAAGCCTCAATAATAATAGGGTACTTTAAAGCTAAGCCAGGTCAGGCAATATTTGCTTGCTCACTGCACAATTGCTAAAATGAGGTACAACCAGCTGAAGCACAGGCAAGCCGAGATGGGTGCTGAGACCTGGCTTTTACCAGCAAAAGCTGCTATCTACACAGGGTGCTCTTTGTCAGTGGATTCCAAACCAAGAAGGATAAATCACTAAATGCCATTAATGATAATTTTATTTTTTTATTTGATATTTGATTTTGATAGCTTCATTGTACAGCCCTGTGTTTAACTAGTATTTGAGCTTAAAACCCCCCACAGATATATTCTTTAAAACACTACTACATCATGTTAGAACTCTTTTTACTATAAAATGTTTTGCTTATATTTTTCCTTGTGGTAAAGTGTATTCCCTGCTAGTGTCACTAGAATAATTATCTTCTAATAAGACAACTGTCTTTTGTTATGAGATGGTATTTTGGTGTGAGATTCAAAAATTAATAAAATGTGAGATATGCTGGTCACATAGTTTAAGGTCCTCATATTAAGGTCTCAGGTACTGTGGTGGTTAGTGTAGGAACCTACAAAATAATATTATAACTTGTTACCTACATTTCTCTAAATTTTAGTTTGTAGTTGGACACCAATGAACACTTTCAAAAATTAATTCTGTAAATATTTTAAAAGGTGTAATGTGTGCTACCCTGTGGCTACCCAACATAAATATAACCTTTTTATACAAATTCTTATTTTTTGCCAGTAACTGAGGGCAGAATTCCCTATAACTGCAATTTACCCATTTTCTTGGTGATGCATGAATAGCTCAATTTCTCTTACTGGCTTGCACTGAAAAAATAGTAGAGATGTACCTCTATTAAAAAAAGCAGCAGGTATTCTTTCTTGACTGTGTTGAATGCAGGTAGGGGGCAGATTTAACATGTAATCAGATTCCACTTTTACGAACTTGGATTTCAGAACAAACCCTCTTTTTAAGTTGGTACTATCTGATGATGCATGAGGACCTTGTTCTCACCAACAAGGAGGGGCTGGTGGGGAATGTGAAGCTCAAGGGCAGCCTGGGCTGCAGTGACCACAAAATGGTGGAAGATCCTTAGGGCACAGAGGAGGGCGCACAGCAAGCTCACTACCC
>NW_008794155.1:1778728-1783962 GCF_000699145.1 Aptenodytes forsteri | reverse complement strand
AGGTGGTGGATGCCCCATCCCTGGAAACATTCAAGGTCAGGTTGGACGGGGCTCTGAGCAACCTGATCTACTTGATCAGATGTCCCTGCCCACAGCAGGGGGGTTGGACTAGATGACCTTTAGAAGTCCCTTCCATCCCAAACTATTCTATGTTTCTATATTGGATCTACCAAAAATTGAAGTATTAAAGTGTTAATTAACAAAGATGATGTTAATGAAATAGAAATATTCTAGTGGCTTAGCGATAAAGAAAATTACTTTCAGATCGCTTTTGGATCATGCTTGACAGTGCTACATGGAGTAGAGCTAGACTTTAAAATTGCCCTTCCGCTTGCCTAGACGTCTGATACAACTTAATTAGTAGCTTACATCCAGTGAGAAAACATAATTTCTTATCCTCTTCCTACTTACATTTTTTGAAACATTATTTACATTAAAAGTTCCTTTCTAGTTTGGTGTTTGGACCCTGGAAACTGAAAACTTTGGCCAAAGTCCCAAATGGTTCGGACTAAAGATGAATGACTAAAACAGGAAGAAACACAACCAGAAGAAAACCTAGTAAGAAAGGAGACAAGGTGCATAATTTCCCTCTTTTCTTCTTTCTTCCCATTCACACAAAAAAAACATTGCGACATAAAAAGAAATAACAACAACAAAGAAAAGGGTACTCATTTATTCTGAGTAATGAGACTATCTAAAGTTGGGACAAATGAGCACATGTACTGCATTTCAATTTCATTTCATTGTACTGGAAGAGGACTGTCTAATGACACTCTTTAGGAAGGTCTTCTCTTGTATTTAAAAAAAACCAAAACCCACCTTGCTAAAGATTATAGAAATGTATATATCATCTTGTTTTTTTCTTTGGCCTATGATAAGCAGTGGGCTGAAGAAATCAGGCTTTAGAGTCAAACCACTCCAGCAAGTTCTCTTTCCCAGCTGCTAAACTTCCTGCCCATATTTCAGTCTAAAGTTACAGTCTAAAGGAAAAGTGTTTTTTTTTTAATATATCATTAATGGTTACTTCATTTTCAAAGGGAAATGGTGGAAGGCTCATCAAAATTATACTACAGGGAGTAATTCTGAACTAAAAGAGGGATGACCAGAACATATAACATAAATATTTCATCTCTAATTTCTTAGATTCATTGATAAATAACTCTGTGAGTTGATCATAGTAATTGTTAAGAGTGCTTTATAAATGAGAAATAGACTGCTCAGTAGCAATGTGCCCATAATATAATAGTCAAACATTCTCCAACCTTAGATCAAAACCTAGAAACTGGTTTATGCTTAATAGCAATTAGTAGGGAGAACTACAGCATCACACCCTACTTGTTCAAAACTGGTCATTACCACTTCGAGTGTTCCAGTGAATAAATATTTACCTCTGTACTGTTCTAGTAGATCACTGGACGAAAAAATGAGTATTCGATCAATTTAATTTTTTACTTGAATATTCATTTTGCATTTTGTCCAACTCTTTGGCAGATATACTAAATCGAAATTCATACTGGAGTTCTACTGCGTGTGCCTATTTGATAATACCAGCTAACTGAATTTACAACTTCTATGCATATTAATTCTCCATTTTTATTTTGGCACTCTGAAATTCCATCAAGCTTCAACTAATAAAAAATGTGAGCATTAAAATATAGCCATCTCTGTTGCTCAGTATACATCTGGAGTTTCAAAGCACAGCACCTACTAC
Source organism: Aptenodytes forsteri (assembly GCF_000699145.1). NCBI lineage: Eukaryota > Metazoa > Chordata > Aves > Sphenisciformes > Spheniscidae > Aptenodytes > Aptenodytes forsteri. The sequence goes on along the minus strand of NW_008794155.1, from coordinate 1,782,251 downwards.
TTCTAATAAAAAAGACACCTTTTGAACTCATTTGGAATATGAAAGACAACCTCAAAAAAGCCAGACTTTTCCAACCTATAAAGATCAAAGTTGTGGTTCACTTAGGAAAGATAGCTACTTGAAATTTCTTAGATCAGTATACATATCATCATAAATTAAAAGCCTTACAGATCTGTTTTAATGTACAGTATCAACTTACAGTTTCCTTCCCCTACATAATTCACAAGAAAATATAACGCACAGTTTTTACTAGCAGTTAATGATGGATGCTCTTTGGCTTGATCTAACTAAAATCAAAACATTTTGTGAATTTTCCCTCCGAAGTCTGTTCCTATGTGATTTTTACTCTAACTTTGTGTATCACGCAATTTGGAAAATCCTCCCAGTCTGTCGATTTGTCCTTAGAATGTATGCACAGGTGTTAGAACTATATTTTTCCTTATTGATACGAGGCTTCTTATGCACACAAGAATTCAGTGAAGAGGGCCATATCTGTATTGCTATAATTGTCACAATCACTCTCATTTTGCAGCCACTGTCATAGCTCTGATTGCATAAGTTTCTAGTGGGTAAAAATAAAACATTGACTCTTTCAAAAGCTCATGCTTATTCAATACCAGCATCATCTCACACCACCTTAAAGGAAAGTAAAATAACAAAGACCAGAAAGAGACAATGAACTCTTGGGTTCAGAGCAGTAGCAGGACTCCCACGGGTGCTGTACATATGTCCAACCACCAGCATATTCCAAATCCAGGATTACATTACTCACATGAGTGGCTGACACATTTGACAGCAGTTGAGGAAAAAAATGAGTTGTAGGGTGAAAGGGAGATTTACTTCTCCTTAGAATATTCTGATCTTTGAATTATCTTTGTATTTCAAAAGAAAGATATTTTATTTGCAATTTGAAAAAAAAAAAAAATTATAAGCGTTACAGCACCATAAAGGAAAGAGATGTTTTCAAAACCAACTTAGACCATTTAATTCAATAAACTACCTTATCTGAAGTCAGAGAAAAATGGTTTTGACAACCAATAATAAAACTTGGGTGTTTCAGAATGTTGTTTTAATAAGACTTGAATTCGATGGATGAATTTCGCTGACCTCATCGTAAACCTTTTACATTACGGAGATGTCATAAACAGCACTCAGTGAGAGTAAATGCGCTTGTTGAAGAAAGGAACTAACGTGGATACATTGGCATTTATTAGTACATCATTATTTTGTTAAATTACACTTTTATTTTTGAAATCGTAATAGAATTCAGTCACTGATAATAACCACCATTCATTCCCGAAGGATTTTTTTTAATGCAACCCCAGTGAACTTATATTGCTATCTATTATACACTACAGATGTGTGCCACTAAATAAGCTGAAATTTACAGCCTTCAGGAGTAAGTGGAAAATTAAAATTAATAAACTATGTACTTTTCCGTATGATAAACTATAGCTAATCATAGGAAGACTTTCATTATTGCTAAGAATCTCAAAGAATATAGCAAAATCTGTGACTGCTTGTCAAAACAGCTGTCAGCTGTTGCTTACTTTATTGGAAAGAGTCAGATCTACCCTGTGTCAGTCCCTGAATTAGACAGCAGTAATAAGTCATGATAGCAATCCTTCTGAGGGTTGCTATCCACTCCTTCACAAGTGACACCAAGTAACGATAAGGCAAATGGAGGAAGAGGATTTTCACTATGGCTCACAGCGAGCTGCTGCCAACCCCTCTGGGGCCTTCCACAAATCCTCCCCGACCTCAGGGATGACACCAGTGCAGAGCACGAGGCTTGACCTCACTCATCAAAATCCATCTATCAGGTTGAGTGGTCTCACGTCTTAACACATTAAGTCTGATGGAGGTTGTAGATTCTTCAGCTGTGAAGAAGTCTAAGACATTTAATACAGATCTCCTCTATGCCTGTCCTTGTTATAATCACTGATTGTATTATTAGGAGCTAATAGCTAATATAACTATTCTATAGCTATATAATAGCTAATAGACAAGATTATACTGTCATACTGTTATGGAGGAAAAAGTATAAAACATTTCAAAATGGATGAAAGACATTCATGAAACCAGGCAGAAAAGGGTGATGCAGGTGCAACGTGACTCTGGAAGATGCTAATCTTCCCAAAACAGAGGGTGTGTACACCTAGTCTCTCCACCAGCCTTATTTCTTATATTTTTCCCAAGCACTGACTCCTGGCTCCTGGCAGAGGCCGGATCCTTGGCCAGATGGACCTTTGCAGAGAAGTTCTTTTGGGGTCAGAATTACAAGAAGAAGTTTTTCCCTTTGCCTTATAATCCCCCTTACATTTACCTTTCTCAGTTACAGTACATAAAGCTATTGAATTAGCCAATAAAGGCCAAGTATTAAAGCTATTATTTCTGCACTTCTGAAGTTACACCTGAGAATAGAAGGCTTGGAAGAAGTTCTGCTGGATTCTTAGGGGAGAAAAGGCTTATTTAGAAAAAGTAACAGATGTAGCTAGATTAAAAGAAGCCAACCATATCAGCTTAAAAAAAAAAAAAGCGAGTAATACTTCATTCAGCAAAAATGGATACTTGCAATATGTGAACATGCTATTAAAATGCTTCAGAAATTTTCAACTTAAGAAATGCATTTATTCATAAGTACATCGACTTATTTGGGAAAAAAAAAAATCCTAAAATCACTGAATCATTTGCACAGGACTTTTCAGAGAATCACGAGCATGGAAGGCTTCTCTAGTTTTATCAATAAATACGTCTTTCTCTTATTCTTCTATTACAATTCTTACATTGATTAAATGAGCTTCAGATGTCACAATTTATATTTGAAAATAGTTAGTCTGCGCCAAATAATTTGCACTAGTAGGCCAAGTTAGTGCATGCAATTCCCTAATGTGCCCTTGCAATGTATGTACCGGAAGAATTTAGGCTGAATTCAAACAATGGGGAAGACAACAGAATGACACATGAATGACAAATGGTTACCACTCCCGCTCTCTGTGCAAGTTTACAGCCTGATTTCAAAACATAGTTCTTTCTGCACAGGGCTATATAACTACCATGGCACGGTAGTATGTTTTCTAACAAGAGCACTGTGGCTTATAAACTTTAACAAATGAGGTATATTTTAATTCTTTCATCCAAAAGCAATTCTCCCAGGTGGCTTATAAAGACCAAGATAACTGGTATTTGTATGACAGAGAAGCAGAGAGAAAGTGCAATATTTTATTGATGATCTGAAAAAGTCATCAGCAAGCTGCAATCTGTATTCTAACAAACATGCTATCCTGAACTGTGTTGCCACTATTCCTTAAAATATCTTATCACCCAGCCAAAATTATCCTAACTTTGGTTTCTTAACCAAACCAACCTCAGATTCATACTATGTATGTCCTGGTTTCGGCTGGAATAGAGTTAATTTTCTCCCTAGTAGCTGGTACAGTGCTGTGTTTGGGATTTAGTACGAGAATAATGTTGATAACACACCGATGTTTTAGTTGTTGCTAAGCAGTGCTTACACTAGTCA
>NW_008794155.1:1725159-1778591 GCF_000699145.1 Aptenodytes forsteri | reverse complement strand
TAGCAGGTGGTGAGCAATTGTATTGTGCATCACTTGCTTTGTATATTCTTTTATTATTATTTTTATTATTATTATTATTAATACTATTACTATTTTACTTTATTTCAATTATTAAACTGTTCTTATCTCAACCCACGAGTTTTCTCACATTTACTCTTCCGATTCTCTCCCCCATCCCAGCAAGAGCTCAGTGGGCCTAATCTAACACTATTTTTGCTAATAATCTGGAAAGTAATACAGACCTAATTCAAAGCAATAGCACTACAGACTGTGCTGGTGGAAATTCACAGTACTAAAGATTAAAACAGAATGACAATGATTACCATAGGTATGTGTTTTGTATTTGCAAACTGCTATTTATGTTTACCTCCTTATAGGAATAATTAAGGTTGTTCTTAGAAAGACTGAATAAAAGCCAAAAAGGACATAAACATAAATACATAAATAGCTGTGGGTTGCAATTAGTAGGAACATAACAGCTATGTCACTTGATTCTTAATAAACAAAAACATGTTGTGTACCAATAGAAGACAGTAATATGAACTGCAGGACCACGGAGTTGAGAAAAAAGCCTCTTCTATTGCTTATTCCAGGATGCTCAAGCGCAGCAAATGCTACCTGTGCTGTCTTCAGTGAAAGTAAAAATCCATTTCCATACATTTAAAAACCAATATGCCTTTCAGTAGTCCTTTTTTTTTTGGTAACATAACAGAAAAGCATCAAGGATACTTGAAATACAAACATCCTAAAACTTCACAGAGTAGTATTGTCACCGTAAGTCTCCAGTTTCCTGCTCAGCTTTGGTCCTGTGTGAATACTACCATAATGCTCTTCAAAAGTAAAGAAACAACCCAAACCTTTGCTGAAGCCATTACCACTCTGAGCCTCTCTGATCAGAAGAGTCCCAAGGATATTATTAGCATGAGGTTTACATTTTTGTGTACAACAATTACTCAGAATTTAATATTTTTCTTCTGCATATTTACAATTTAGACTTGATCTGGATGCTGGAGGCTATTTTCTTCTAGTACAAACAAAATAAAGAGTACAGTATCAACATCTACACCCAAGGGAATAATACCTTCAGCCGGGAACCCCAGGCCCATCCGTTTTCTGCAATAGCTGAATGGGAATGACTACTTAAAGTAATAGGTTTTAAAATGTTTTCTGAGACAAAGGAGCAGTACTCCAGCACAGGTTTGTTTTTTTTTTTTTTCATTGTGATTCTGTTAGGAAACAGGTAGGCAGCAATAATTCAGTGTATAATTCCATTTACACATAGATCTGAATGTAGACTTGAGACTCCTTTGCATAATTCAGGGCTCTGGAATCGTCACATTCAGTGTAACTCGCTAAAGCCTTGTATTATAGTTTGCAAATGCAAAACAGTTGTTAAGTTTCCCATCCCTAGGGAAAGTGCATGCATTGCAGATTTAGAGTATTCTGTCTGCAGGCGAGAGCCAACCAGAAGTTCTGTGCATCAGCTTTTCTCTTGGCCAAGGAAGAAGTGACCTTGTTCTCTGTCCTTCTTAGCAGGTTTGAAAGACATGGGAGAAACGGCATGAGAAGTAAGTAGCGACAGAGGAGAGGAAGTGGTTCTACTATCCTTTTGGGCTGTAATGCAAATATGCTCCAAAGACTCCGAATATATGCATGACTATCTTGCTTATGCTTTTTTTTCACATTTTTTCACATTCACCTTCTCTCTTCTGCCTTTTCTCTTAGGCAGGCTGTTACTGTCTACCACCTCGCCATGGGACCAGGTGGCACTGACACGTAGGAGAAAGCAGCAGCAGCACTGATAAAGGATGCGGGAGCCACACAGATAATTATGTGTGGTGCGTAAGAGGAGGAGCAGCAAAACAACTGGCATCCAGCTCCTCTGTGTCTGTTAGCAGGTGCAGCAAGTATCCGTGAAACTAAACTGCACTGTGGGAATACAGGGGGTGGTTTAAAAATAATCTGTCAATAGACAGAAAGTCTATGCAGACTTCAATTTGCTTATCTGCTCCAGTTGCGCTGTTCAGCTGGGCAGGCTTTTATGTGGTACTGAACTAATGTATATTCATATATACATATACATACACATAGGTTTATGTAAAAATATGCTGTATATCTTGCACTGATCTCTATTGGATGTAAAGTCAGCTCTGTCTGCATCTATGTGTTCAGGTCAACCTCCTGTCCCTGAGTCCCGCAGAGATGCTCTTGTCCTTTGTAATAATACAGCTATCAGAGCAAATGTTGTGTGTCTCACGATCTTCAAAATCAGAAGGCATATATAAAAATATGCAAGAGAAATGCTGGGACTTGACGTGACATCTTTTCACAGCAAAGCCATCGGACATTCATTTTTGTTCATGTATAATTCAGAGTGGGAATTCAACCTGAAAGGAACGCATTGTATGTGCAGTTATGAACTCACAAACATGAAGAATTTAAGAATAATGTTAAAAAAAGAAGAGCATTCCTCTTCAAAACATAGCTACATTTTTCAAGTGTTTTTCCACTTGAACAGTCAATTTACAATCTGTGAAGCTGTTGGCCTACTTCAACCAAACTGGAGGTTGGGCGTTTCAAAGGTATTAAATCCTGACAAGATTTGTGAAAATCAATAGCTTGGCAGGCGAGAAACTTATTTCCCTGCCTCCGCTAATGGGGAAGCTGTGGAAAAACTCCCTTCCTGGTTTGTCCCAGCGAGCTTGGCAACCACCTCGCATCCTCTGCCTTGCCGATGAACACAAGGACAGCACGGAGGAGGTACAGCACACTGGGCTGCCCAGCGGGGTGAACGGCGAGGGGAGAAGTCGGGGTTTGGGGAGCACTGCGGGGAGGCAGGCAGGGAGCTGGAGGGCAGATGTGGGGAAATGCAGACTGTGGGGGGAAGGATGGCAGCAGATGTAGGTTTGGAAGGAAAGTTTGGGTTAGCACAGGAAGGGGAAAGGCACACTTGTGGGTTTCAGGGAAGATTACAGCAACCTGGTATTTTTTGGGGGGGTGGATGAAGACGCAAGATACGATTCCATTTTTTAATACAATTTATGCTTATGAAACAACTCTTTTTCTCTTGGTCCTTGGTGAATAAGGATCTTTTCACTTTCTGACTCACTACTTTCTTGGTCTTTGCACTGTTTCTAACAGTTGAACCCTGCATTTCTGCCTTTCCAGGAGCATGCTGCATTCTTGCCTTACTTTGAGAATTCAACACCAGTAGCTCTCCTCGCTGACTCCTGCCTTTAATCCCTCCAATCCTCCTACAGTGCTTTGATTCACATCTTATATTCCTCTCTCTGGTTTTCAGAGTCTTAGCCCCACATCCTCCTACAATACCTATCCCAGGTGTTTTCCTATCTACTGCAATATGCAGGCATCCAGTTTTCCTGCCTCTTCCCCTCCATCTCATTTTTATTTCTGTAGCATGAACGGAAAGACAGGATCAACGTGGTGCCCCCAGTCTCTTTGTCTAACTGCAGTTTATAGCCGCCTCTAGGACTTTGCCCGTCATCAAACTTCTTGAATAGCCTGCAGCTGTTTTTCAACTGTTTTTACAAATATCTTGAGGTGTTAAAGTGAATACAACTTCCTTCAGCCTGAATGGCTTGGAATCAGTTATTTCTTGTCTATACCAAAAGGCAAACATGGATTTGATGTCTCTGATGACTGTCTTTGTTCAGGGATCTATATGTCTCTGCTTGTAGACTGTTGTGGCATGATAAAAACCTAAGAAGCATTAAAAATATTAGCTGTATTTCAACTGACAGGACATATATCTCAGTATTAACTATGAGTATATAAAGAAAATCAGCTTGTTTTATGAACAGGCTCTGCTGCAATTGTAGTAATAGACCTGGTGCTATTAAAGAGTGACAGTTGGTTGTGGTTCCATTACAACTGTCAAGTTTCAGAATTGTACAGACCTTACACAATTGCCTCTAGTAGCTCGCCATGCCTACGATGAGCATGAGAAGCAGAGCGGAAAGATTAACTGCAAATCAAACTGAACGAACTACACAGGTGAGGAAAAGTTTGTAGAAGGGTAATGGCTCTGTGCTTCTGAGGAAGATACAAGCTGTGAAGGGGAAAGTCTGTTTCCGAGTCCAAGATGAGATCAGGAATGTCAGAGATTTAACTGCAGTCTTGCAATATCTGCTCACGCAAGCTATTAACTTGCAGATGCTCCAGCAGGATGTTGTGAAGCTCGATTAATATTTGTAAAGTGTTTGAAAATGGAATGTTAAGAATTAACTTTGCTATCGTGAAAATCAGTGGGAATTATGCCAAAATCCTTTCAACTGTTCATAATTTCTCCCATAGATTCTCTTTCATAGAAGAGTTACAATCTCTTCTTGTTTGTGATAGACCATTATCCATTTACCAGCTCCCTTTTAACAAAATCTTCTTAGTAAATGGTTCCGATTTTCCCTATTTCAAACTGTTAATTCTTATCTCTCTCTTATGTTGTATTCCACAAATCCAAACCCAATTAAAAGAAAAAAGGTAATTGTGTTGACAGATTATTATCAATATTTTTCAAGGAAAAAAAGACTTAGAAATTACTACAAAGTACAAATATTGTTTACAATTAAAATGCAAATTCTAGGCCTTTAAACGGAAACTCAGTACATGAATTCTGTGTGACATAAGCTGGTAAAAAATGATATTACATTTCATTTATCACTTCACATAAACAGAGAAGAAGAAGTCTGGTAGTCAAGTCTTTCTCTCTCAGATATATGAAGTATTCTGCTGAGATCTGACACCCATCAGGATGCCCTGCGAAAACTTATTGTACTGCTAAGAATGATTTATAGTGTGCTGTGAACAGTGTTGTTTCATGTGGTGAGGTCTTGTTAGAATGCTGATGTATTAAGACAAAGTACCATCACCTCCTAAACTTAGCTGTGATAATATCCAAAAACATGTCTTGGTGGCCATCTAGCTTCAGCATTGCCATCCATAAGAAACAGTATCTTTCATCTCCAAGGAGCTTTTCATAATGCAGCAGCTCCCCTCAGAGCTGACAATTTCTGATCAATCCTGAGCATCCAAAACCACATTAAGGAAAGACATCTCATGCGTTCATCACTAAACAGCGGAGTAACAAACTCCCTATAACAAAATATTACATACATACTAATGACACCGCCCAACCAAATTTCCCTTCTCCAATTACATGCATCTCTGATATTTCATAAACAACTAAAACCCAACATAAATCTCCCTCTGCTGCACACAGGACAATTACAGATGTCAGCCTCATTGCATGCCAGATATCAGAATGCAGATCAGCAGAATCTTGCTGAACTGAATCAAGAAAGGGTGAATTTTATTCCCAAGAGAGATGTTATGTAGATGCTGAATGTAGGCCCGAATCTTTGTCTAACTGAAGCACAGGCTTACATCTTAGCCATGGAAACTGTGGCTGAAAAAGCTCATAGAAAAAAGAGAAACAGGGAAACAGTCAAGGTGCTGCTTACGTCCATTAGTATGTTAATCAAGGAATGGGATAATAAGCTTTTTGTTTTGTTTGAATTTAGCAATCAGACTGCTACAGCTTATGTATGAGCATATATTTAGCAAAATTAGCAAACAAAGTTAGCAATCAAGTAGCTGAAAGAGATCATCCCATGCATCCAATGAGGCACAAAGGTTTGTATGTGAAGAAGATCAAGGCAGGGTCTTTGGGTTTGTCTGCACTGCAGTAGAAAGGCTGCTGCAGGGAGAGAAGCACTGATCACCCAAGTCTGCAGCAGCCAGCTGATCAAAAGAATGGCTAATTGATAGGGAAGTCATTTGGGTAATTATGATTTGGTTGCTCAGATCTTACACATTTGTAGTTAAATAAATCTCTGCCTTGACAGATGGACAGTAGTCTGGCATCTCTTGAAGCTGAAAGGGTTGTATCTGAACATCTAATTGGAGGTTATAGGAGTGAGGAAATAATGTTCCCATCTGTAGCTCTCAGTTACACAATGCAAGCATTAAGTATCTAATATCTCTGATACAGAGCAGGGTCAAGATTCATTTTTCATATGGATGAACTATTATTGGATGAACTATTGAGCAATGTTTCCAAGATCCCATAGGTTGATGAAAATGAGTTTGACTCTACTATTAGTACCCTTTAAAGTAGCTGATGAAAATGCCTTCCTGCCAAAGTAAAACAGGAAATAAAGATATCAATATATGATTGGTTCTAACAAAGAAGAAAAAGGTTATAGTCAGTGGATCTTGCAGTCACAGGGTAAAATCGGACATAGCTGAATACTTTCACTACTAATTTAAAAACTGGTATCTTACATACTGACTATTAAAACTGCACAGTCATCTTGCAAAAATACATTATCACAGTTAGGTAGAAGTTTTACAAAAATGAACGGAAATTCTGAATAAGAGGGATTCTCCATCTGACTTTTATTAGACTGTTAGCAGTTAAAGATGGAAAGACTGGAGGGATATTTTTCTGTTCACTGGTTGGTAGGATGAATGGATTTCTCTTGAATGTAGGGAAAAAAAGTGGACCTTTGCTGACTTTACCAGAAGAGAAAGAGCTGTTTCCCTTTCTTATTTAAGATCACCTCATCCAGATGGCTTTACTCTACTAGAGCTCCTTTGAAAAGCCTTGGCAGCACACCCTTAAAATTCACCAAAGTTCCCCTTTGCCCTGCCAGTTGCTTTCAGTGGAAGTTACAACTACTGTTGTGCAGGATTTGACCTACTCTGACTTGCAATACTTGGGGAGAATACCATACATTTCTCCCTAAAAGCTTCTGAAGCCTCAATTTCCATCAGTTTTGATGCTACAATAAATAATGCAATAGCAGACAACTTTATGAAAAGATGCTATGAAACATGAAGTGCAAAGAAAAACCAGCCCACCAACCTTACTTGCAATGGGATTTTGATCCACTGAATATGTATCCAGTTTGAATTGAACGTGTTAACAAACTCCTAAGTATAACTCATTTTTCTAGCCAAAAGCATAGTTAACCTAATTGCACAAAGCAGTAGGAATTGATAGTAATTTCTACATTCAACAAACATGTAAGAAAAAGAGCTTGTTTTAGGAGAAGCTATAGTAGGGAATACAATCGTTTGTTCTCCCTGTTCTTACGTTCAGCAGACCACTATTTGTGTTAAAGAATAAAATTTAGAGACAAATGCTCCATACATACATATCCAATTATTTTATTCTCTGAGGACTGTTTTTTATGTATTTGGGAAAAGGGATGTGTGAGGTAGACTGTGATCTTTCTCAGATGCAGCGGATCTGATTGCTGTGTCTGATTGCTGTGTTTCTACAAGGCCATGTAGCTAATACAGCTTTAATTTAAGGCCACAGCAAACTAAATAAATCTCGTTATTGTCAGTTAACTATAATCTTTTATTTACTTGGATTTGACACTAATTATAGTAGAGCTTTCATAGTGATAAATATCTTCTAATACATTTATCAAGGACAAAATAACAAATACTGTAATAAGACAGTGACTTCGGGTCAAATTCTATTAATTTGCATTGATATAAATCAAGATGAATTCTTTGGATTTATACCAAAATACAAAAAAAAAAAAAGAATTTGGTTTTAGGCTTTATATTTTGATGCTGTGCCTCTTGAATGAAGTTAATTTAGACTCCATTGTACATGTCAGTCTTCTACATGTCATTTATATTTTTTAATACAAAACTAAGCCTTTCCACATACATCTCCAAAACAAAACATTTCCATGAAACACTAAGGAAATCAAGGTCCTCATTGTTTGTTGCTCAATGCTTCAAAATGTCTTTTGAAAAAGGAATTGTTAAGTACAGCTTATAGATCTGTAACAAAAATAGCTTATGCAATTGTATGCAACACTCAGATTTTTAGCTGAATGTGCTCATAACAACCTGGCATTGTTCAATCCTCTGATTGAACAAGAGGATCTGCCAGAGCTCTCCTCATCAGGTGTTCACCAGGTGTGTTGAGATACACAAGCAGGCAGCATTTGGGGCAGAAGCCTTCCATAGGGAACAGTCTGATTCTTGACTGTGACATAAGAGGTCTTTTAATTTCTTCCATCTGGCAGCTCCCATCGCAAACGAAATCTAAACCTCTGGAGTGAGATTTGTACGCACCCTTGAAATGCTGTGTCTGGGTGTTTAGACCAGAGAATCTGCGCTAGGACATGCTGTTTGCACTAAAATTTAAATCATCACATTAAAACTGCAGAGATGGTTTTTATTATTATTGCTACCAGTATTTTGAAAATTTGCTGAAGACAGCGATAGCTGGGGGAAAGAAGAGGAGACACGCTGCTCCCGTTGACTCTACTTTCAATGCGGCTCAAGGTGCAGGAAGCCACTACTCCCTGTTCCAAAACCAGGACATTTAAAAAGGTGGTTGAATCTGATACACCATGGAGGTGAATTTCCAGCAGGTGCAAGGATAGCTGATAGGCGGCAGGCAGCAGTGAACGGGCAGCAGATGGGCAGGTCGGTGGGAAGGTAACCCCAGGCTATCAGTAGATGGCCAGGGCATGGAGGGCAGCTCTGTGTAATCAGCAAGTAGATCAAACAGCAGAAAGACTTCACCTCTTGGTTCACCACAAGTCATTAATCACACCTGTTGGATTCTGTGAATGTCTTTTTTTTAAGACGTTTTAAAGCCACGGCCAGCCCTTGCTCCTCACTTCAGTCTGTGGGATTAAACTGACATAACGCAACCTGAATACCATACATTTCAGCAAGGCCTTTTTAGAAATGTGTATCTTACTTTTGTTGGGTTACATGAATATCTTATTTTAATCCCCGTTTGAAATAAAGATGTGTTTACTGTACAAACTTGAAATAGGAAAGTATCGCTAAAGACTATGTGGTCACTGTGGCTGTAACAGCCATTGAAACACGAGCTAGAAGAGCGAAAGACAAGGAAAGCAATGAAAGAAGGTAAAGAAACCATACAGGTAACAGTCCCCTATTGAATACCACTTGTGAGGCAGACTGTGCAAAATATTAATGACATGAGGCCATTAAAGTTTAGGTTTTTACAAATAATTAAAACAGCACTATTTTGTTACAATGAAAATCATACAAATGCAATAAGAAAGCAAATTTATCTGAGGCATTTCAAATCCTAGTTGTTGGTTGTTGGTTTTTTTTTTTCTATACCACAGCACGCAGATAATTTGCCCTGGCTCAAAGCACAGCAACCTAAGGAAAAGTATGCCCCAATATAAAACTGAATTCTTACACATGACTTTGGACTATAGCTCCCATCTCATGTTGCATTTTATTTTTCTGTAGAAGTGCACTTTTGTGTTCCCAATTCCACAAATGATTACATCTAGTTTTGTTTTGTTTTGTTTTTCTTACTGACACTTTGGAAAACTGGATAGCACACACCAATGGCACTTTGTTTGGAGACCAGCCATTAATTCAGATAGTAAGTATCCAATTTGCATTTCTATCAAAATAGAAAAAGACAAGAACACTGCCACCAATTTAGCACCTCCTCATGCTCCCAACCTTCTTTTCCTCTCCTGCCGCCCTTAGAGACCTTTCCCGAGCCTAGCTGAAATTAGCCTATCTGCATACACAACACTGACAGACATATTCAGAGGTTCTTCTAATTTGATTTTTATCAACTCAACAGGGAAAAGGTGAATCTTCACCGCATCTCATTAGGGACCAACCAATTACACTTACTTGAACTTCCAAGCAGAGATGGATAATGAATTAACAATTTACTAGATGATTTAAGATCCAGTTTTTACTCATAAGAAGATTGCCATTTTTTTGCAAATATTTTTATTATTACCTTTGGAAATACCCTGTGAACTATTTCCATAAATAATTCTTGGTCTGTAGTTTCTAGTTTTGTAAGGGATCCCCTGGGGCATTTGTTATTCAGCACTTACAGGCCGAAATAATTGTCTGAAACCATAGATCACGTATTATGTTTCTGTCATGTATTTGGATGGCTGCAATAACTATAATTATTTTCTGATGCGAATATTAAATTTTTGCATCTAAAGCAAAATTTTTGGCAATATTATTTTAAAATCTAAGTTCCTATAAGCATTCTTGTCACTAAAACCACTAGACGTTTCAATATACCAAAAACCACGTTCATTTGAACTAATAAAATCATGTGTGTAAGAGTGGTTTGCAATCTTTCTGCAATGTCATTGGAGAGTAAGATATCAAATAGATACATCATTGCATTCACTGAGGGTTGTTTCTGTTCTGGTACTCTTCCAGCCTCAGGGGCGAGAGAGTCAAACACCAGTCTCATATCTGGAGTCTGAATAAAAGTAAAAGGGGAAAATCTCAATATGCAAGTAACCAGAGCTGGGATCAGTAGGGAGGAACATGGAACTATGTTAAGAACAGAAAAAGGTAGCGAACTGACAAGGAATGAAAGCAAGCATCTTCTGCTAACAATGTATAGAATATTTAATAGTTTTGTTCCAGGACCTAAACACCTCTCTACATGAATAAAACATGCGCCTCTCTGTTTCAGACATTATTCTTCCTGTTTTTAACATTTTTCACAAGCCTTTAGTCCGTCCAGAAACGAAGGAAAATAATAGAGAAATAAAGGTATGGATATGCAGGCATGTCTAGGTTAGAAAATATGCACGTATATAAGTTCAGAGAGCTTTCATTTTGGAAAGTAAGAACTATCAATGAATGGATTTAACCCATACTTAATTAACTCATATTTAATTATTAAAACACCACAACTATAGCAGTGTAAAAAATAGCTGCCTGGAGACTATCCTTCTTTCCAAACTCCACAATACTGAACTCATTCTGATACTACTAAAAAAAATATTTATCTACTAACAGAACATGTTAGGAATATTGCTAGGTAACTGCAATTGTGCAAAACTATTCACTTATCAAAAGAATTAGAAAAATATTCATGTACACAGCTCCTGTTAAAGAAATATGGAGGCATACATTTTTTTCATAGGGGAAAAATACCCAGCAATAAAAAGATATACTAACACAACAAAGGAAAAACAGTGAAATGCTTCTGGAGAATAAACAGTGTTATGAAAGGAAGCCTCAGAAAAAGTCTTTTTTTAAGACAAGCTTTTCCCCCCCCATTTCTATAGCTAAAATTAGAGGGAAAAAAATCTGTGGTAAATATATATTAAGAATGAAGCTCAACAATTCTTTTGGCTTCTCAGCATTCCAAAATAACTCTCTCTTCTTTTAAATCATTCTCTAATTTCTTTGAACAATTCTTTGTCTGCAGCCTATTTATAGTGGAGTTAAATACTCAATAATCCAAAAGTGAGGTGCTTTGATTATAAGCTTGCTATGTTCTGCTTCTTGAGTGGATGATAGGTCTTAGAATTAGCTGTCTGTGTGAATTCATTAAAGATACTGGTAAGAAGCTGGTAAGCTCCTTTGTGGAATCAGGTAGCTGAAACAATTTGAGACTTCCTTCGTCACTATTCAGCTTGATAGGATATCCACAGGACATTTGGGAACAGGAGTTTCACTGAGTATTATTTTGTGACCGTTTTTCTATTAATGAGAGAGAAGTAGAAAGACCAGTGAAGCAGAGGAAAAAAGCTGCAAATAAGCCTGGGGCACAGCCAAAGAGGTTCTGGAAGCTCTGTCCTTAAAAATAAAAAAAGCTAAGAAGGAAAGCTCCTAGGCTGAATGTCGGAGAGCCGGAGACATCATTTGTGTTGCAGTTCCTGGCCGAGGGAAAAGAGCTTTCAATATTCTTTCTGACTAAAGAGGATTGTTTAAAAAAAAAAAAAAATTGCTTAACAGCATCATTTTTTTCTTCCTACCTGAAACAAACTCCGAGAGCCTGAATTTGGTTAACTGCTTAATGAGAAAGGTGCAATGTAAATGTTACATACGGAATTCAGTTTCCAAGGGAAGTAGCTAGGAATTGGTCCTCCTGGTTCCATCCATGGTTCCATCCATTGGTTCCATCCATGATGGAACAAACAGTGTAGGTACTTTCATAGCTCATTGATGTCTCAGAAAATGAAAAATATGATTTAAAACAAGGGCTGGACACATAAAAATGAATTAAAGCAGTGTCTGAAAGGTTTCTAGAGAACAGCTGAGGGATGCCTTGCTTCTGGAGATCAAACATCTGTTAAAGTAACAACCAGACCGTCTAGACAGATTATGAAGTCCATTTGTCTCGCAATGGTAAGACAAATCCGGACGAAGTGACTAGTAATGCAATTACTACTGACAAAAATATTTTTCATGGTAAAAGGGTAGAGAAGTTAAAGGAAACTTGCAAATTCTTAACAGAAAAGAACTGCAGTGAGGACTTAAGCACCTGAGAGGACTGGAAAGACTGCAGAGTGCTTATTTCGCAATATTTGGAATATTGACAGAAAAAAAGCCCAAACCTATTTGCAGCAAAAGTGCTACAGAATTTAGAACTTCTACTACTAACGTGACTCAGTTATCCCAGTTTAGCGTCTGGCCTTTTTACAAAGTTCCGTTCCAGCCGTTTGTCATGGGTAAGGCACAGTTGAAAGCTAAAAGGAGATATAAATAAGAAACTCTATCCAAGCTGATAGAGGACCTTGGGAGACTTGCCTTCTTGGCATAACAGATTAATTGTTTCTAGGATAAACCAGAAATGACTCGTTTTAGGGCTCCTGTGAAATTTGTCATGGAACTTGCAGTGATAACCAGGAGAGGAAGCATCTACCAGGGCAGGGAAAGCAAGCTGTTTGCAATAGTCCCAATACATCCTGATGTCTAAGATGTCCATGGGACAGAGGGTTCTCATCTGCTCCATGACATTCCTGAACAAATATGATCAGTTTGTAAAACAAGAAAAACAAAAAGTAGTGGAAAAAAATGAGGAAAGTAGCTCAGGGAGATATATGTAATAGCATATTGGCTCAGTCACAAAATCCATCAGCTCAGTGTCCTGTTTCTGAAAATTGCCAGAAGCAAATGCTTAGGGAAATATACTACCAACAAGATATGTGCAGTGATCTTTCCTCTGGTTTATCTTCCCAGGTACTGACAGCCAGTGGCCAGTGAACGTCTCAAACTCATGGCTGAATCGGGTATACTAGCTACTGGTCAATATTACTACCAGGAATGTGACTAATCCCTTTTCTGCACCTACATATTTCTTGAATTGTAGGGACGATTTAACTATGTCCCGAGTAAAAAAGTTGTGACGAGAATGGCCATAAAACCCAATGCACCACAACTATTAAGAAGTCCAGTTGTACTGCAGACCAATAACAAACATAAAACAAACATTATTTGAAAGTCACTTTCCTGTTCCGAGCAAAAGAGGCAACACAGCTTGGAGGCACCAGTCTGTAAGTGTTGTTTACCTCTGGACCTCTGTTCTACTTTGCTTACTGCAAAGTAGTAATAAAGTTAGTAATGCAATTATGTACAGGAATAGTAGATATTTGCTGAAACTTAATAGTTATCAGATCAGACACACTGAGACAGCCTGGGGGAATATTAGCTGCTAAAGTTCTTGTGGATCTGGAGGAGAAATGCCGTACCTATCATTGTCTGGTGAATGTTTTAACTGGCAGAAAATGGTAAAGAAGGAAACACTGGTGCAAACCTGAAGTAGAAGCCTTAGTAAGTAGTGAGATAGAAGAAATCACAAGAAGGTGGCGCTTCCCTTCAAATGGGCAAGTCCATTTTTAAGACACTTTCCAGTTTGGGATAGCACTTGCACTGTTCAGTAAAGACAAACTTAACTGATCCAGCCAAAAACTGAAATTGGAAAGAAATGAAAGAAATATTTCTATGAGGCTCTGCTTGAGCGTTTAGTAAAGAAGGCAGAAACTTTCCATGCTGTTTGGTCATTTATCAAAGGTATAACTGAGCCTCGGGCCATTTTGTAAGTTTCTACCCAATTAAAAAAAAACCAACCCAAACTTCACTCAGGATACACTCCAAGGGAGCAGGCATTACATGTTGATCTTAATAATTGAATGTATCCAAATACTTCTTACCTATACTTACTGATGTATTACGGTGTCTAATTTTTATTGTGTATATGAGTTTATGTATATAT
The DNA here is from genome assembly GCF_000699145.1 of Aptenodytes forsteri. Lineage (NCBI taxonomy): Eukaryota > Metazoa > Chordata > Aves > Sphenisciformes > Spheniscidae > Aptenodytes > Aptenodytes forsteri. The sequence goes on along the minus strand of NW_008794155.1, from coordinate 1,764,553 downwards.
ATGTTAATATATATATGTATGCATGTTAATATATGTTATTTATTTTTATATACTTTAATCAGTATCAATGCTTCTTGTATTATTAACTTATCTGCATAATTTCTTACATTTGTTTTATTTCCTGACCAACAATTTAAATAACCTTTCTGGGTTATACAGTAACTTGTTTATATCAGCATTCCCACAGATGGATGCACTTAGGTCAGGCAGGGAAACTTCTAATTAACCATGGCTCTCAAGCACCTAAATTGCTCTGCTTGAATTTCTGCAAAGTTAAAAATCTCAACAGGTTCAACATCATTTTAAAGGATTCTTATTCATTAACATCCTAGACGCGATAGAAAGTTCAATCGTTATTCCCACACCACGTAAAAGGAAGGTGTTGGCAACTGGAAGTGGATCCGAAGGAGAGGGAGAGACTGTTGTAAGGCCTGTTGTAATTTAAAGTCATGGCCTTTGAACCTGGCCGTATTCAAAAGGCTAAAGGTGGTGACAGTGCATGACCTGCCTCATCAGTTTGTTTGTTATATTAGGCAATAGGTTATTTTCTGTTGCATGTTAAAACCTTTGAAATGTATGAAAGATGTGTGAACAATTCTGCAGAAAGCTAACCTACACTGTGAACGTAAGCCGTGAGTGAGAACTTCCTCCCAATAAATGAAAATGTAGACACTGTAGAACTCTCTATGGCCAGACACTGAGATACAGAGTGTTAAGGACTCCGCTCTCTAAAAAAAAAAGGAAAATGTTGTCAATTTACTGCTTTCTTGGTTAAGTTAAAATATATATTATGGGTCCTGAAAATAACTGTATTTTAAAATTTGCAGTTTTGGCTTTATAACAAAATCTGCCATAAAAATATACAAAGCTATTGTCAGAATCATAATAGTCAATGGAGTAATGCACAACAGTAGTGAAAGTTTTTAAAACTGCACAGTTAAGACAGCTTACGTAGACCTCCATAAGTGAAAGATGAAGTCAACCGAACTACATCTTTTAGCTAAGATCTGATTATGGTCTCATAAATCTCACCCAGTTGAACACCTGTTATAAACTTGCATTGGGAATCAATGCTGTTCTCTGACCCGGTCATGAGCCGCTTCCCTCCCATGTGGTGTGCAGGCAGGGCGGTTGCGGTTCTTGGGCGGTTTGGGAACTTTTGTTGGGCTCTTGCCGCTTCCCTCCCGTGTGGTATGCAGGCAGGGCGGTGCGGCTCCTGCGCAGGTTAGGAAACTCTGCTGAGATCCTGGGCCACGTCAAAGTATTCTGTATAGGGCCAGCTGAGAATGTAGGTAGAGAAGCTGTAAGAGTTGTATAGATTCCTAATGCTAGGAAAGCTCATCTTCGCGTGTTTTATATGTGCTTAGTAATACATAGTGTTTATTACAACTGTTGTCATGAGTTATTCAGCAAGGTTATACATTCCCAATTTTTTCTTCCAAACAGGCCATATTTGATAATTTTAAGAAATATACAGCAACGGCTGAATGCACTGAAATTCCCAGCGCTACTAGGATGATGAGCAGTAGTATCTCACCTGCCAAATCCAAACAACATGAAAAGGTCAATTAAAAAAGGCTAGGATCTTAAAATAAAATAGGCAAAGGGGTAGTATATTTGAAAGGTAAATAAAAGGAGAAATGAAAAATTAATAAAAAATAAAGCTGATGGAAATTTCTTACTAGCAAACACAATACATTTTTTTCCCTTGGAGGACACAGTGGACCCTGTTAGAATTGGAAGCCAGTGAGCACTTGCAATGCACATTTAATTCAGTGGGTAAAGTCCTAACTGTTGAAAGCATTAAGCTCAGATGTTGTATATTCCATTGGCATAAAGGAAACAAAATGCTTAACCACATCCACATCCACCTCCAAAGTTTAGCTGTATCTGGTCTATAATATGTATTTAATATAGGAATGCTCTCAAGAGAGTTCTGGTGACTAAATACTACTTTGTAAAGGAGATCACATTTCATTTATATTGTGCACTCCTGAAAAATTATGTGCTTCTCTTACACAACATAAAGGTCAAATCATTAGCCTGGAAAATTTCTGCATTCAGAGTTAGAGGGAAGAGCTGTCTGAAGCTTTCTTATTCAATGTCTGTTCAAAGTGTTGGCTGGGTATTTCATAGGATATCCCAGATATCTTCAGACTGGTAATGCGTACTGTTCAACTTAGTCATACAATGCTCTCTAGAATGCAATGTATTTGATTCTTATTTTGTTTGTTGTGAGAAGTTTCAGGTTAAGCACAGTTTCTCTGTTCCAGCACTATGAACATGTCTTTCTGTATTGCTTCTATTGATAGATTATCTACGTACAATGATTTTAATGTCAAGGTCAATTATGTGCAAGGTCACTGATTACTTGCACCTTTTTCTTGTCTTAAGACCCATAAAATTCTGACCTACCAAGAACCTTTCCATTCTTTATTTCCACCCAATCATCTCAGCGATAGAAAAGAAAAACAATTCTAGCTGAACTGGTTCTGTCAATTCTTTAAAATATTATATCACTATCTGAAGTGATTTACGTGGCGCATCAGATGAATGGGAGCATATATCAATTGTGTGATCTATGATGCATGTGCGTCATGTATTGTGACAAAAAATTGATGGAACAATGACATGTAATAGGTGCAGTCACAACAGACCAGTATTTTTGTTAAATGTTCCAAGGAATACCACAGAACAAAATATTTCACATATTTTAATATTTACAAAAAAAATGAACATGTGGGGAAAAGATATACAGGAAAACTTGCTCCCACTTAACTTTCTTGATGTTGTGACATATTTAGGTGTGGCTTCCTTCATTTTACATGCTTTGCCTTTTTCAGGGTGGAGCAAGAAGGACTACCAATGCAAGAAATCTTCATTCTTTATCTGCCAAAATCGGAAGCCAGCCAGGGCATATACGTTCAAGTCATTCAAACAGCTTGTACCAGCTGTACCTGGTATTCAATGATTTTAGGTTCATTCCTTCTTAGGAAAAAAAATAGCATGTATATATTTAAATGGGGATGTTTAATCTTACATAAATCATGTAGTATCACAAATATAAAAGTATTTCATCAAATAAATGAGCTACACACTCTAATCTGTGGATGAAGGGACATTAGTATCTCAGGGAGACTAGCTACAGATCAACAGAGATGAAGCACTTCAAGTCCTTACGGTAAATGATTCCTGTAATAACAACGTATCTCCAATACAAATTACAGCCCTTGCACAGGGCGGGCATGCCTGACAAAGCATCTGTGGGAGACTTCTGCCTATGTGGAGTAACAGCTCAAGACTGGGGATCCTACAGCATGTAAAAACTATCAGACACTTAGGTTTAGTCCTTGAACCTCTCTCTTAATGGTGTATGGATTCCCTGACAGCTTACAGAATGTATACAGTGTGTACACAGAAAATGATAGAGTTTTGCATTTAATAAAGTGGTCTAAAAATCCACGCTTGCGTAACTGTAATAAAGAGGCAACCTCATATGTGCAAATCTACACTGCAAAAATAGTAATTATTTTTTCATTGCAATTTAGACAAAGCAACAGGCACAGTATTTTAGTGGAATTTGTTTTAATCTGATATCTGAATTTCCGTAAAATAAAAAATTAACATATCTGACAATAATTATGTAGTATCTGGTAAAGATCTTTCATGATCAAAAGCAAAATAAATAAAAGGGAACAAAACTAACTTAGTAGTATAAACTGTGCATTCCTACCATTTTTCCTAATGCTTTAAAAATCCTATTCTAGAATTCCCACAGTCATCCATAGGGATAAATAAATAGCTTAAAAAAAAAAAAAAATTGTCTGTGATCTCTGTTCCTTCCTAGTTCATGCTTTGACGTAGAGCTTTTATTTTTATTTAGTTTCCTTAGCACTGATGACTCAGTTCCTGCACTGTCATCTCCATCAGTGCGGTTGATACCTAAGCTGGGGTTGATACTCGAGCTGGGGTTGATACTCGAGCTGAGGATGAATCACTTCAGCAATAGCTCAAAAGAGCAAAGTAGCAAACGCTCTTGGCTCAAAGGAACATTTTTAGAGCAAACCTCTCAGAGCTGCAGAAGCAGTTGCAAGGTCTCAATCTTTGGCCTCTCTGTCTCAGTATTTAAAATATTTAAGACAGTTATGTTTCCAAAGGAGTGTGGGGAAGAAGAAAGAAGCCAACTGATCACTCAAGCTCACAAATTTGATGCTACAGAATGTAGATATTTACAGGATGACTTTACACCCTTGCTATAGCTTGACTATTGTTTTATTTTCAGAATTAATTTTCTCCTGTATCTTGATTACATCTCTGTGTATTCCCTTAATCTCGCTGTGTAATTTAGAACATTATCATTTCCTTTGAACTGACTTCTCCCAACTGTTTAACGTCATTAGCAAACTTCAGCATCTCACTGCATTGTTCTCTTTAGAAATAAAATGCAGAAAAGAAAACTGCATTGTCTGAAGACGCCCCTTCAGTCACCATCTCGCCTCAGAAGACCTATCTGTCATCAACACCTTTATCCACTGAAGTCCCTCCTGGTTCTACTCTTGATACATTCACCAATTAGTGTTTTGCATTATACTTTATCAAAGTTTTCCAAAGCTCAGATCGGGCAAGCACATTTACATAAATGTTACTGCCTGGAAAACACACTTTATGATGACCAGCTCATATACCTCATTCATATGTGCTGTTTTCTAACTTGTTCCATGTAATCCACTCGGCAATTAACTCAGCAAAGATGGGCTCCTGCCTGACTGAATGAGAAGGAAGAATCTATAATTGCTAAAATTATGGTCCCACTGCTCTAGTTCGGGATAAAATACACAATATTACAATGAGAAGATTTAAAACAACTATCAAGTTCAGCACTAATTTTGTAAATAACACTGTAATTGCAGGAAATACGGAAAAGAGAAGAGAGCAAGGCATAAATCGACGCATAAAACTACTACCATGCATCATGTTTGAGACATGTCTTAAGAGCTTCCCCGAACAGGAACCAGAATGACGAGACAACCAGCGATAGCTGTGCCGCTGCCCAGGTGGGATTGGACATACCCATGCAGGCACGCGCTCACCTCAGCTGGTTCTAAACCACATTTCCCAAGCACTCCCGTTAAGGAGGTTACATGCTTGTGTGCAAAATGAGCCTGCCGCCAACGTGGCAGCGGAGTGGCCCTTGAAAGGCACACTGGGAGGATCCCGCCCCTTGCACCCTTCACACTTGCAGAGCAACTCTGCAGGCAAAACAATGTGCAATGTACATTGCTACTCCTTCCTGGCTTAAGCTGAACGAACTGATTCCCTAGGTGTGCCTTTATGTTTGAATGTAACTTACTGCACAATGTAAAGCAGTGTCACCATTTAAAGTCATTGATCAGGTGGCCTAGCACATTTAAAATTTTTCATTATCCCATTTAAAAGAAAGTTTGACGAACATGAAGTACTTTATTTTAATAGATGTTGATTTTTATTTTATTTTTTTTAAACAAGCTAGAAAACTGTATTTTATCTACTGGGATTTTTAGCAGCTGAGACCTTAAATGCCAAGCATTGTATTTATAATGGAAATGCTAACACACATTTAATTGTTGCATTGTTAGTTGTGCTGACATGATAAAAGCAACTTCATATATCCTGTGATTTTGCCCTGATTGTTTGTGTCAGTTAGTCTTGTAAAGCAAGGGGGGGCACAGTGTGCTCTCCTGGTCTCTAAATGCCAACATGAATTGTGGTCATTAGAGCATTCCTGACCTGTGTACAAAACAAGGTATCAGCATTAGCACAAACTGAAGGATCCTCTGGGACACAGATAATTGCTCCTACTGGTATGCATCAAACTCTGTCTCCGCTGCATGGGTTTGAGAGTTTCAAAGATGAGAGATCTTTTCACTTTGAGGTTTAGGAATGATATATGGTAGAGTATACTCTATTTTTTTCTAGAAATTAGATTTATTGCTAATCCAAGGATAAAATAAGGCTGATACCAAAGAGAAAAAAACCAAAATCAAATAGAAATCTAGTAGTTGGAATAAGGCCTAGATCTGACCACTCTTAAAAGGAAATACATATCAAATTATCTATCTTTCTTGTGATCAATATGTCTTATTTATTCATGAATACACATCTGGATGTGGAACCAATAAGACTGTATATAAGTTTAAATGAGGCAACTGTGACTATATAATTTTAATTCTATTTCCTTCACCAAATCCCTTGAGCAAACTGAAAAACAGGAATTAAAAAAAATGTTTGGATCAGCCAAAAATGTATATTCACAAATATTGATTTATTTAGTTTTGGCAGAACCACCTTTCCCCCATACATTTTGTAATTCAGAATTAATAAGGCATTTGGCCAGTGGTGGATCCAGCTCAGTTACTAACAATGACCATCTCTGATGCCCAGGAAAGAGTAAGAACAGGGCATGTATGTGATACTTCCCGCTTAGTAGTCTCTCAGACTCTAAATATATTCAGTCAGTGATTTCCTAATGAAGTTATATTTGCTATATATTCAATAACCCTCTGTGGATTTTTCTTCCATACATGTATTCAGTTTGCCCTTGCACCCATGTAAACTCACACATTTACAACATTCTTTGGTGAAGAATTTCATAGGCTTCTTATCCAGTGTGTTGAAGAAATACCTTCTACTGATTGTTCTGCAACCTGCCACCCATCGGTTTTGTCTGATGCCCCGTAATTTTTTGTTATAGAAGAGATACTGAACAACAATTCCTATCCATATCACTCATGCTTTTATAGACCCCTAAAATATTCCAACATGGACAACCATTTTTGAGGATGAAGTCTTAGCTTGCTCCATTATTCCTAATAAAAAGGTTACTCCATCATCCTTGTTCAATAAAACTTGTTGCTCTTCACTAATTTCTCCCCAGTTCTACAAAGTATTTTATTTCTGTCTTGGGCATTTTTAATAAAGTTAGCCACTGAAACTTAAGGACAAATATAGACATTTATTATCAAAACAGACAGGAAGAAGCTGCCTGTCATTCCCTAACTAGTCTCATCGATACTCAGTTTGTGGGAGACTGAAACAGAGATCCCACTTGCCTGACTTGAAATTACGTCTTCTCAGGAAAAATCTTGGTTAGGATGTTCCACTTTGAGAAGTTAAACATATATTTTAACAAAAAGATAAAAAGATAATTACTCTAGAACTCAGTACTCATCCTCCAGAAATAGACAACTAGGCTCCATTTTTTCACTAAAGGTTATCTCAGTAATTTAATGAGAAATCAGCTCTCAACAGAGGTTGAGAGCTGCCCACACAAAATACCTTGCAGCATGATGACCTAGTAAACTGTGTTAAGCGAGGCAGGGAGAAGTTCATGTTGACCCAAGCAGACAGTTTGAAACAGTGTCTCTTGCTTCCTGATGAAATGATTTAAGCACAGACTTTTCAGTTAAAGCAAGGGCCCTTCCCCCAAAATTCTGTGCATCTCAGGATAATATGTTCTGAAAATGTGATTAAAATTCACCATCACTTTCATATGGTTCAGTAAAACCTGAAATTTCAATTAAAAAATCACCAAAAACATCCACCAAGTCCTAGTCTGTTACCAACCTTTGTTTTCCAGAAAAAAAGTACTTTTTTTTTTTTTTAAATTCAAATCAACTCAGTAGATATATTCCCTACAATGCTTTAGAACTTTACAAAACTCAGTAATATGCAGCATTTCTCTTCACGCGCAGGAACGTAACGTTTTCACACAATGTATTTTGCAAGACAGCAGCCAAGTGTACTATGCAAACAAACACACTCCCACAATCTCTAGACCTGAACACCACATTAAATCTGAAATTCAGAAGGGAAATAAAATGTCAAAGTTTAGTTTTGAATAATGTGTGACAAAGAACTGATGGATGGAGTGAGCAGGATAGGCAATAATTACTTAGTGACGAGTCAATTGAAATAAGAAAATGAAGAAGCATTATCACTAAAAGAGATGTGAAAAAACAGGCTGCATGCAGTGCAAGGTCTCCCATTGCACGGGTCTGGTTTTCAATTTTTCACTTTTCCTCTAATTAGGTTAACAGCAAACTGACAAGTGCATCTTTATGAGGTAGAAGACATGTATATCACTTTTAAGCTGTTTGTCGGTTTTCGATTTCTGTTCATTTACCTGTATCTATTCTATATGTCAAAGCATGCTGCGTGCAAATGAGTACTGAAAGTCTCAGAGCTTAGCAGGTGTTCCATGTTCGTTGAGAAAGGTATTCCCACCATCTCCGCAGTCAATGAACAGCTTCCTTATGTCATGTTTAGTAGATGCTTGAGGACAACTCTCTAAACCACTTAAACTACTTAATTTTCTTCTTTCCTCTTCTGAAGGGAGGAGTATTCTTGCACTAATTTTGTAACCATGAAGGAAGAACAACATTCAATGGCATTTTTAGTTTCTGCTTTTCCTAAACCATTTTCAAAATCTAAATTCAAATGCAAATTTAATTTTTAAATTAAAAAGAATATATGTCTAACAGCTTGTTTTGCTGCTAGTAGTCTCCAGAGATCAATAGTGAGATTCCCACAACTCACATTTAGAGAGTCCCTGTCCTGCAATGTTTAAGATTTTAATGCACAAAAGAGGCAAGGATTAAGAATATACATTACCTCTACCTTGACACTGTGGGGGAAATGGCATTGAAAGTTTAAGAGTTTTACAATAAACCATAATATTAAAAATATCAGTTTGGATAAGAAAAGAAGGGAAACTGTCAGAGTTAAGGTGCATCACTGGATACGGGGTCCTCATCGGTGATTTCAGTGATTCGTCTTTAGACGCTGCCTGCAATTCTACCATAGTTCATAAGAATCTTTCAATAAGGGACTATTAATTGTGTTGATGTCTGGTTACCCAGCAATAACCGCATATGTCTTTCTACAGGTAGCTTTATAGCTATAAATATTACATAGGTATTATTTCACTTGTGTTATCATTAAGAAGAAAATATGAGTTTATGAACCAGCTTATCTCAGTTTTGGAAGCTGTAGAGTAAAGGAAGACAAATAGAAATAACAAATGCCTCAGGTTTTCCCTAAGTAGGGTTTTCAATTGGTAATACACCGTTGTTTGTGCAGTCCTTTCAGATCCTCAAAAGAAAGATGCTCTGAAATACACTGCTGTTGTTATGGCAAAGGTCACCAGATGGCACTGTTAAACATTTAAAGATTTAACTGATAAAGATTTATTTTTTTACATGAGCAAGCTTTTAGTCTTAAAAGAAAATGCTATTGTGTTGCTTTTTGGATAGAGAATCTTTGAGGAAGCTCTGACAATTAATTAGGAAGTTTTCTGTCCATCTTGATTTCTCTAACTGAATCAATAACAGAGAAAGAGTGATCTCCTGAGATCTCTGGTTTAAGTTCTCCAATAAGAGGCAATTGCCCATGTGGGCTGCTTTTGGCTTCTTTGTTTCGAAGACCAACACATGTAGTGTAAAATATACTCATTACACAAAGAGCATAAAGCTCTGGTTGTGTAGTGCTCATTTTTTTCATTTGGAAGCAAGCCACAAAATTTTGATATTCGGTACCACTTGTCAAGAAGTGGAAAATTCTTAATTACCTTGGAAAGGGGAGGTCGGGAAAGTGTGTGTCATCCCCCCCCAATCCTTAATAAATATTTCCTTCTATTTTTCTCCACAATTACAAGTCCCCATATTGTTTCTAGAGTGTTCAGGGAATCTTTTGTAATAACAGGAGAACATACTTTGACAGAAACTTCTTGGCAATGCTTTATACTAATTCATACTTTACGGTCTAGGAAAAAACATACTGATAATCTCTCAGTATTAGTATGTTCTCATGGGAAATTCACAATCTACCCAACAATGAAGATTTCTTCTTCCCAAAGATCGGTGGAGTTCCATCAATTTGCTAACCTGAAATCTTTATTTTCAAGCACTGGAAGATATATTGATCAGCAATTTTTCACAGGATATATATATCATATTTGTCTACTTAGATCTAATAGTAGTGGAAGGAGTGGGAATGTGTACAAACTTGCACATAAAATGATAAACAGCATAGTCATGTTTGACATGAATTTTATCACCTGGCTAGATGCTAAAGAGATTTATGAAGACAAGTTCTCTAACTGGCCCTGAAACAATACATAAAATCTCACTAGCTGGTCACTCAGGCAGTGAAAGCTCTGAGTAATTTTCAAGCGTGCTTTTATATTTAGTGAATTTTCTTGTCACTTAACACGTTAGTATAAATAATAATGCATTTTTGAAACTTCACCCTCAAGAGTATAACACCGTCAGCATGTATAAATTGTTATAATAATATATGACAGCATAGTTTGGGCGAGTCAGCAAAACTGTATTTAGAATTAACCCAGTGATCAGTTTCATTGGCACCCATTGAAAAGAAAGTCAGCAAATACACTACTTTTATAGCGCCATAAAAATACGGAGAGGACCTATAACCACATCTTTTAGATGCTTTGAAATTTCATTTTATTTCCTGGTGAGGCAACAGACTTCCTGATAAGTCACTTAAACTCTTTTGGTTTTCCTCCTTATCTATAAAATGGAAATAACAATATTGTCTGACACCTTTTTAGCTGTCTTTTGAAACTATGGTCTGACTATAATCTCGTTCTAGCCAATGACAATACCGGTGAGAATGATTAATTCAGGCATTTGAGTATTTTAGGGTATCACCATTTTCCTGTGTTTTGTAGGGAGGAAAAACTGAGTGTTGAATCCATTCTAACATAAAGCAGAAACCTTTCTGAGGTACTCAAAAAGTACCATCAGAATATTAACGGGACCTTTTGCACTGTTGATGTCTCCAGACTATACAATTAGTAAATAAATAACATTATCTTAATACCTTCCATATTCTGGAACTTGCTGTCTCCTTTTATATTAAAATCAGATGTGCTTTAGGAAAAAAGGTATTTTTCCTTCATTGTAAAGTCAAATTTGCTACAAGTACTCTACCTACATCTGGAATTCTATCAAGAATTTAAAGAAGAATGGCAAATACAATCAACTGAATATTACAGTACATTTGACCATGTAATAAAACTCCAGAAATCCATTCAGAGAGAACAACACATAAGTCCATTTCTTTCAACTAAAATTACAGGTGCTCAGAGCCTCTGCTGTCAGTCTGAAACATTTATACATTTATTTTCCAAGTAGTTAGAGCTACTATCTTTCATACTGTAGAACATGTGGGGAGGGCTGTCTATCTCTCTCTCTTTGCATGAACAAGGACACAAGTTTGTATATTTGATTGCATTTCACTGGAGAACTCATCTAAGAAAGGCTTGTGTGGTTAGGTTCAGAAGCTAGTTCTGACAATTACAATTCAAATAATCTCACTGAAATCAATTTAATTACACTGATTCAAAGTTGCCAAGAATTTGAATTTAAATTCTGACAAAAATTAAGAATCATTTAGACCGTTACAGATTTAATTTTTATCCCTTGGAGTCTTCCTGTATATAATTTCTTTTAATCAATACATGGCTGAACTGTAAAACCTAAGGAAAGGAAAGAAGCAGGAGCATGGGAAGACAGAATGATTTTTTAATCTATTGATTCAAAGGAGATGTCTGTATTATTTTCCTTTGTATCTTTAATCTGTTAAATGACATTAAAATAACTAAAATGCACAGACTTTTGGCTGGGGAATACTTGTCAAAAGTGTAACATCTGTTAAAGCTGTGGAAATGAACTAAATTTATAAATTTAAAAATATACCTGTAAATGGCATATAGGGAAATAAAAAAAGACAAAACCCCCCAAAAACCAAAACAAACCCCACACACAACCCCAAAACTGAGATGCTAGCTAAAATAGAAAATTTCTCTGCATTATTTTTGTTGTTGTTGTTGTTCTTGTTCAGTCAGTTTCCTTACTGTCATGTGTGGTATTTATTACATGCTAACAGGAATGAAAATAGAATTTAAATGGAGATTTTTGTAGGTGTCTCAGCCTTGGTTCCACAAAGGCTTCCAAAAATCACTTAATCTGATTTTTAATATTAACTTTGCATGTAATTATGTATTTAATACAAATATGTATTAAATACATATTTGCTGCCTCCCTTAAATGAATTTACTGCTACTGTTGGCTCTTATCAGCTTCCAGTGTCAGAAATTGATTATCATGGACAAGAAAAATTCTGGAACATGAAACAAAGCTGATCAAAAAAACCCTAAATATATCAGGAGAAAACCCAGAAGAATGAAATAGTATTGGAACATATGGGACAAGACAAATCTGTGAGAAAAAAGTTTAAAACATTTTCTCACATAAAAAAGTTGATTTGGAGTAACAGTAAAAAAGCCTCCCAAGTGGTGGTTATTAACCAAGGCATCGTTGCACATGCCTTTATACACACACATAAGACCATTAGCAAAAATAACTTCCACTTTTAAAATTTTGTGCCAAGTTTGAAAATGTAACATATTTCAAGTGGGAAAGTAAGCACCATATCTGGTCCCCTACCCCCAACTCAAGAGATAACAGTTTAGCAATAACTCAGTACCTTTTTTAGACTGAAGATGTTTGTGTGACGCAACACACCCCCCAGCAGACAGTCAAAGCCTTTTTTTCAGGTCCATCTGATTACCCAACAGAAAGACTGGAACTTATTTGAGCAGATCTAGGATATGAGAAACTACAGAAAATGGGTGCTCACATAAGCCAGCAGATATCACACTGACTGCGATAGTCTTGAGGCTTAAGACCTGAGGAGCGATTTACCTGTATGCATCTACGTGTATGTGTCCGTCCGTTTATGTTTATCACAACAAACTAACATGATGTGTCCTCTTGGCATGTGTATGACAAGAACAGAAGAAACACACAGTTGCCAGGAACTTTTCTGATGATTATCTGTATACATCCCCTCACTCAACTCAGTTTTAATTAGAAGGAAAAGCTGTTTGCAGAGAGACCAATGGATAGGACCTGGAGGAAAGACAGGAAACATGAGAAGACTCTCAATGCCACGTTTATGCTATCACGCAGCAAGTCTCACCTATGACTGGAGGTCTGCTTATAATCATTGGCAATTTTAGAAACTGGAGTAGAGGAGACAAAGGCAAAAGGTTTAGAAATTGCCTTGAAGTGAAAAGGGCAGCTTAAAGGAAGAATTCTGCTGTTTTCACAACTTTTTCAAGTTTACAGAGTAAGAAGAGAAACTGGTGGTTTCTAATGAGAGACTACTGGGAATGATCTAAGAAGAAGGAAGACTCCGAAGATGATTAAATGGAGATGTATATTAATTAACCTTCAGTGGATTATAGTCTGGAAGCTTCTGAACTAACAAACATTAGAACGCATCAGGAAAGAGGCAGAAGAACTTGAACTGTGGTAAGAGAAGAGGAAGACCCACTTAAAAGACAGAAGAGAAAGTAAGCAAAACAGGTTTGGGGTTATTTAAGTTGGGGACATTCACTAGAAAACATAACAACTCAGGCAATTTCAGTGCTAGTTTGAACACACTGTGAGAGACATACGTTTTTTTAAGATACTTAGCAAAGAGTACCACTACAAACAACAAGGAGAGGTGAAGTACTTGTGATGGGACTGATTAAAGAAGCAGTAATTGCATAGGTGATACACTGGATAAAGGAACCGACCCATCCTACGTATGTATTTGGGAGAGGTCAAAAGAAACACTCGAGGTGTTAGGACACTGAGGTAAGGGGTTAGAAAATAAAAAGAAAACTTAGAAAGTGGAACTTTCCCAGGAGGTAAAGGAGATATTAAAAGACTAATAGCAATAGAATAGTGATTATAGTAAAAGAAGTGACGGTGACCACATACAGTCACAGTGACTATAGCACAGTGACTATAGCACTGAAGTATGCTTCAAGTGTTAAGAAGTGCAATGAAGATGATGTTAGAGATAAAGAGGACAGGGCAGACTGTCTTATCTATGATGCAGACAGGACTACATGAGAGTATATATAAATGGGCTCTGTTTAGTCAAATCCACTTTGGAATTCAATGGTTGAAGAGATTGAGGGGAATATCAGGAGTCTGTTATGCAGACTTGGATCTAACTGACACTAAAAATTACGTGTTAAAGCTAGCAGGGAAGTAGTCATCTATTTCGGGGCAGTGTACATGCCTAAGTGGTGCTGGGTAGTGCTGTGGAAATGACTACAACCTCCAGTTAAAACTAGCTCCATTTATAGGTCGTTGCATGTATTTCCACACACATGCATACCCGACCTGGTTAAAGCAAGTCACTTCTGAACATGACAAGAATGCATAGAGCAAATGCATGGCTAGGAGAGAGACTGGCATTTGCTTGTGATTTAAGTACACAAAGCTGCTTTGTAACCAACCGGAAAACTTAAAACATAATGTATTACAATGTATTTTTCACCGTGAAGAAACGTATTATTCACCATGTTTTGGCAGGATGGCCAATAAACTTCAAATCAGAATTGCTGGACGGTTAGCACCCAGTCGGCACTGCCTAGAAGTGTGAAAGTAACGCTCGGCATCACGTCCAGTTTGAGACTAGAGATCATGGACTGGAAAAACCTCTTTTTTTTTTAAAATGAACCCAGCATATATGCTCTAGTACTGAAATAGTTCTCTCTTCAAGAAGACAGGCATACTCTAATGAATGCTCTTGATAGTGTAGTTTATCCTGTGCCCTTGCTCCCACGAGTTTCCCTTAGCATGAGTAGTAGATTGCAAGTCTTCCCATGTAGGAGGAAAACCAGTAGTGAAACAGTTTTCATTTTCCTTCTAGGGTTCCAGCTTTGTAGAAAAAACTGTTAGAATTGGCAACAGAAAAGACCCTGCAGCTTGTCCTTAAAGAAAGTACATCTGATATGAGTACGTGTTGAGGTGGACACAAGAAAAATGGAACATCATTAAAATAGATTCTAATTTTGTGCAGTATGGAATATTAGAGCAGCACATTCCCCATTTGTTCTTGCCTTCGTGCTACAGAAGTCACTCACAAGGTTAACACTCCTGCGCAGGACAGACAGTGGCTGCCCGCTGGTTTCACTGCGCCAGAGCAAACTGCACAATTATGTTGGTCATTCAGGGGCAAAGAGGGGTTAGTCAGTGTGAAATATTGAATTGCGAATCCTTTTTTGAAAGTAGACAGTAAGGAAGATTGACAAAATCAACATCAAGATTCTCAGTTGTGTAACTGCTTTTCTTATGGCACGTAAGTGTCTCTGGGAGACTGAAATGCTTTTACAGGTTGTCATGTCACCTTAAACTTTGGTGACTCAAGCATCATAAATGACTTCCCTGAAGTACATAAAAAAACAGCAGGAACAGTAGAAGCAGCTAGTGAATAACTCTGGATATTCAGCACAATTTAGACTCCATGAAATACAGATTTTTCAGCACAACTTATCCATGGCAATAACATGCTGGTATTTACAACAATACACTTGATTATATTTGAGTATTGCGATAAAAAAGGAATAAAAAAATCAGGAAATCTGACAGCAGAGTGGATGGTGGCTGCTTTTGATGCCTTGGCGGCTCTCCACTACCTTCATTACTCAGCTCAATGGGGTGCAAGATCAAGAAAGTCTGCTTCCACCTCTAGGCCAGGGCAGCATAACTCTAGCAGGGTGCAGTGTTCTTAGGGAAGCATGTGAATTGTAATCACAAATTACAAATCCCTCTTCTGTAGAATACTATTATTCTTCCAGAAGTCAATACCAAGGAAGAGGGGGAGAACACAGAAGAAGGGACGAAAGCACAGACAGTGCCGTAATGAACAACGATTTTATTTAAAAATTGTGTAAAAACAGCCTACTTTCATTTATTGTCTTCTTAACATGCACAGTTGGACTTCTCTCATATTTACGCACTTTTGCCGATACCAACTTATTTCCATTGAAACAGTACATACCTTTGTTGTACTGCTTCTAATGTGTAATTTGTTTTGGCGAGAATAATCCTGTGCATTAGACTAAGTCAGAAAACAACTAAACCCAACATAATGCAAGTAATTTATTTTCTATTTGATTTCCGTGCAGAAGATTTAAAAGTGTTTTGGGAAAAAGCATGAGGACCGAGCAGACACTGACGTTGAGACACCATTGAGGGAAAGGTGCAGCAACCTCAGAGACCTGCATGCTGAGCCTTCCTGCCTCCCACGCATGCCAAGGGCTGCCAGGAGAACAGCAGCTTCCATGCTGCACAAATCCTCCGGCTGGGCACAGGAGCAATGTATCAGCCTCCCAGAAATCAAAAGTATGGGCAGGACATTAGGATTTCATAACTGTTTCTTATAACCACTTCATACCACAGCTCTTTCGTGTGGGAGATTATGCTTTTATTCCTCTATTTTGCTTCAAAGTGCCAAGCACTTGTATTAACACATAAGAAAAATATGCAAGGCAGTGCTGAACAGTAATAAACTTCCATGCAAAAGGATTAAAAGTTATTGCAAGCTATCTAAGAGTCATCCTCAAACTGAAATGCATCCATGTCTGGGATGCAAGGCAAGGAATTTATTACAGCAGCCCTAGTCCTTCTAATAGTGATAACTCAGAATAAAATAAAATACAGCATCTAATTTAAGTTAAGTCTATATAGACCTCACAGAAAAAATATAGTCAAGATAATGAACGCAGCACACCTGCACTTTGGAATAAAATACCGCAAGAACCCAGTGCTTTCCTAACCTGAGACATGGAGGCCTAGTTCTGGTTTCGACACATGCAGAGTACTTGCGAGGCAGGAGGAGCACTGCCAGGCCCATCACTTGGTTATTGTGATGGGTGCGCTCGACCCCTGACCAGACCGGCGGTGAGTTGGTGCAGGTTGTGGAAGGGGTGAAGCCCTGAGCTGTAGCCAGGCGTGAACTCCCCTCGTTCCAGCCTGTTCCCTGAAAGCCACCAAAGAAGCAGAGTGACACAGTGAGCATCGATGCATAGGAACTTGGAACACCCATCACCCAATTAACACGTGAATAGCGGGTGGCTTTTCCAAGACTCATTTATCAAGGAACAAAGGAAGTTGTGGGTACAAGGAGTCTCATGCATACCTTTTCCATCGCATGTAATTTGACTACGAGCCAACCACTTTATCCCATAAATATGACAGCCGAGGTGAGCCTTCTTCCTGGCAGCTTCTCCCTGCTTTGAGCTCTCCCTGCTAGGCAGCGTGGCTGCATGGCGGTGATCTCCCCTTGAGCTGGGACACCTCTCACGGTTGCTCCTCGAGGCAGAGAGACCTTTTACCAACGGCAGATCTTTGGTAAGCGACCGGTATCGCGCATAACCTTGTAGTCTGGTAACTTCTTTGATTTTGTCTTGGTAACTTTGATTGCATGCTGAATGGATGCTAATGAAACCTTGCATATACAAGCCCTTAGACGTAAACCATTGACCAAGTCTGAGACTAGGCTTGGACCCAGCCACATCTAGACTCCTCTCTGAGAAGGAGTTCAGAAAGCAAGGGGGTCCACTCTGAACTTCATGACTCAACGGGAGGGTCTTTCTTACACTTTGTGTCTCCGGTCTCTCTGTGAATCATTCTAACTCGAGTGTAACTCAATTTTCCTTTGTATGTTTCTTCCATGCAGTAATTAATCGAGTGAACCTTGCCATCGAACTTTGTTAAGTCGCACTTTTACAACATCATATTAAAACCACATTCGCTAATACTTTTGACGGTGATTCTTCAAGCGATCTAAATCACTCATTTTGTGACATTTATTCCCGAGGCCTTTGGCATGGCCATTCTTCTCTGTTTTTACTCACCTACCCAGTGTACTGCATTTTCACCTTTAGCCCGTTGCCATTTAGGAATACATGCATTTTGTTGCCCTTTCTACGGCCAAGGACATTGATGCAAGTTACATGTAGGCTAAAACTGGAACACGCATGACCCTGTTCAATCCAAATTGCCCTCCGTGCTACACAAAACACTCTATAGGCAGCTTTTATAAAATAAATTGGGTAAAATGGACTGAATCTGACTCAAGCTTCCACTGTGTGAATAGGTAAACAGTTCCTAGACTAAGTACTTAAGGATCTGCATTGGCTTATCAACATTCATAACTTCTGCCATAACATGAAGGAGATAAAGCACAAACAAGCTCTGAAAAGAAGATAAAAGAAGAGCTGTTAAAAGCAAACATTCTTCTTTCATTGTGCTGTTAATTTTCTCTTTAACAGATCACATTCCCAATTCACTGTGAGCAGGGCAATAGTCTCAGTGGTGGTGAATTCTGCAGATCTCTCAGCAGTAGCACACATAAAACCATACCTATATAGGACACAGCTGCTTGAAATTTCCAGGCAGCTGCCAGATTTGTTTTCGTTTGGGAGGATATCCCCTCAATTGATGCACAGATGGGGAAAGCAGTTAACTAGCAACAATAATAACCATCCTCCATGACAGGCTTAGAGCTGAATCCAAATCTAAGGTGAGGAGCTGTGGGAGATTTTAAGGCATGGAGTCAGTGCCCTGATCGCCAGTGAGAACACCAGCACGCAATATAAGAAAGGCACAAGCTCGCTGTTTCAGTTGGGGACGGACTCTTCTGTTTAAGCCTTTAAGCCCAGACAGAGTTATTAGACAGAACCATTTATTAACATGCCTGCTGCAGTACAGGATACAAACCAAAGAGAAGCCACTGTTTCAAACAGCTATTAACCTTGGTGAACAGGTGAATTCTGTAATCATAAAAAAGTGTTATCTTGGAGGCTATCAGAGCAGGGAAGGACAGTCTCTCTTGTTTCCTAATCTCTCATGTGATGCCAATTTAAATGATACAAAATCCCTCAGAAGTGAAGGGTTTTGTTGTATCTTTTTTTCTACACAGTCCCATTATCCCAAAGGAAAGTTTATCACTCAAATTTGAGATCCGTTATCTTATTAATTATTATTATCATAATAGTAGTTACAGGTAGAAAGATTGATTAGTTTGGTCTGGTTTTAGATACACATGCTAATATACAAATGCTTAGGAAATTTAATTTGCAACCTAAGATGTAGTCCTCTGAGGCAGGCTTTCCAGTACTTCTGGCTCCATGCTAGTGTAAAATACGAATAGTGGGTGAAAATTATATCAATACGCCAGAGTAACCTTGAACTCTGGGGAAGATTAGAATTCAAACATTTTGGAGTGCTCCAAATTCTTGTCTTCAAGATGTTACATCAGCTTTTCCCTACACACTGGAAACTAGGGCATAAAAATGTTCACCTCCCCCCATGAATAACTACTCTACTATATTAGTTTTTTAGTGCATGGAATACTCTACAATGAAAGTAGTCTTGTACTTTCTATCTATAGCACCAAATTATAAGAGGAAAGGTGTTGCACATATTTTGCAGTTAAACAAAAGCCAATTCATTTTGCTGTAAGTAACTACTGAAGCAATAACAGAAATATAAAAATATACATATATACAAAGTATCTGGCTTATTAGTTCTAAAACAATTCAAAATAGAATTTCAACAGTCCCCAGACTGCAGTTTATGAGAATTTATGATGGACTATCAGACATTTCGGAGCTGTCTAGTTCACCATGCTCCTGGCCTATCCGGGTAGCTCTCCAGGTTGGACTGTCTCATTGTGTTTGGTCCTTTGCCAGCAGTCATGGCTGCAGCCACAGCAGACAATCAGGTGAACCTAACTAAGATTTATGCTCCATGCAGTTTCATTGAAAAACAGAACTTTGGATTGGTTTTTATTTTATCCAAATGGTTTCAACCACCCTCACATTGCAATTGCAGGAGCGAAGGACAAACAAGGTCAGAGAATAATGAAATTATAATTCAGTGACAAAATAACAAGCGACAAATGAATGCATTGGCAAATCAAGCCCAACAATAGAACATTAGTCAAAGGACAACAAAATGATTAATAGATTTAATCATTCCTGTCAATGATTAAAATACCTAACTCTTGTACTTACGAACTTCATCATTTTCTCTCCGAGTAACAACAACCATGTGGTACTTGCTGCCTTCTTTAAGTCACCAGTGCAGATCTAATGCGCTCAAAGTAAAGCTATCACCGCTTTAAAAGCAGTGCAAAATGATTGCAACCTTTTTTGGCACCTATCAATAAAAAATGGGTTTGTGGTGATATTAAAAGATGAGAATCACTTTCTTTTACTTACTGACATCTCCTTTTTGAAGTTAACTTTATGTCTAAAAAGAGAACAGCCATTTTTTGTCACTGTTGAAAGATGGATGGATTAAAAGGAGCACACATCACCGCTGCAAATAGGCTACAGATCATCATCAATATAAATCCACAAAGCATTTGACTGTACGAGGGTAACATATTCTGAAATTTTCACTCCATGAAGAGATTACGGGAACTTAAAAGGCAAATAGCCATTGATTCTTATTACACAAACTGGTAAAGGACGGAGAAAAAGCAAACCTTTAAACTATTCCTTTGAAATCTCTAAATTTGTGATTCTTCTTACTTAAATGCTAAGCGCTGTTAGCAATTTTTTGGAGTCTGTGCTATGTTTTCCCCCTTGAACTTTCTTTTAGTTTGCAAATCAATCAAATTTCATAGAAACTATTTTGTTTTTTAATTGAGGCACAGCAGGCAACATTTTCTCTACTCTTGTTAGTATATTTTTTCATTAGGAGGGCCTGTTGAGTGTTCTGAATATAGCAGTCACGTTGTTTGTATTTCATACTATAGTACCCTACAGGCTCATCGATCCTGACTTCATGTACCAACCAACTGGTTTTCCCTTATATGCATACTTAAGCGTGTGATAATTGTCTCTGGAGTGACTAGTTATAATTATTATAAGGTAATAATTATTACCCTAGTACCCAGGAGTTCAAGCCACAGACCAGATTCCCTCTATCAAGTCAGAGTTTTCTCTGCAACACAAAACTTCCAATCCTTGACAAACCAGCTATGCAGGGCACCAGGAAGGGAAATAACGAATGACAGCAAATACAATGGCCAGTATGAGAGGCAATTGCCTAATGTGCCAAGGACTCCATTTCATACAGACTAATTAGACCTTTTCGTGTCTTTCCAGAACATCAATACATCTCTTGATTTTCTTAAAGATATTAAGTATCTGCAATTTTTAACACAAACTTTATTTTTTAAAACCTTTTTGACACAAAATATGAATGAATATTCTAATTAACGTCAAAACAGTAATAAAAGCTTTATCCTACAGTGTTTTGGATTATGTATCTCTTTTTTCTCTGAAAACATCCATCTTTAGATGACTCTCTGAGGAGACTAGAGAAATTTTAGCACTATATTCTAAAAGAAAATTACAGCGCAGCTGGTGACACACATCTCTCTAAAAATAGCATATATGGATTGAGATAAAAAGAATTAGTAAGCTTCTTTACAATGGCATGGCTATTTATTCCAGGTAATATTAGATGTGCTTTCAAAGGTTTATACCAGTCATAGTCATATATCGGCATCAGTCATTATTTCCTGCCCACTGAACGGTCTGCTCAGAGCAAACAAGGGGAGGACACCCCAGGAAGAATAACGATGCACCAGGAAGAAGATTCCCCATTTGAACTCTGTGATTTCAGGTAGCACAGTGCCCTCCTTCTCCCTCGGGCGTTTTCCAGCCTGGACGCACAGGTCTCCTGCATCTCAGCACCACCTCCACTCCCTCCACAGCCAGAATGTACTTGATCAACTGTTTTGTTTTCCCAAGTTCATCAACTAACTGTGTTTTGCAAGTTGCCCAGAAAAGTTACTATGACAATATCACAGAGACAAGGCACCTCTGATCCAAACGCAGGGAATCTTCAAATTCTTAAAATACTTCATGTTTTGTGAGATCTTAATTTCCAGTGATTATTTTAAATCTTTATCACAATGAATAAAATCTATTTTTCCAAAATTCTGGATTCTAATGCTATAATATATTGTCTGATCTTTCTCTGAAGTAAACAACTCTATATACAGTGTGGATTTATCGGACGTTTCTGCAACTCTCTTCTTAAAATGCATCAGCATGCAAAAAAAAACGCCAAAGCCTATATTCTTCATATTTAAAAGGGCAGAGTTTCTGTGATGTTTTACTAAAAAGCTAATATAAAATTGTTTTAAAAATTCACCTTTGACTTTTTAATTTACTAATATTTTAGTCTTCTGTATACAGCAAAAGTTAAAACCACTCAGATTAGTGTTTATTAAAAACTCCCTAAATTGTTGGCTAATGTCTATTAAGAAAGAACAAAATGAATTATGTTAGTTTTCCCACACACATTTTTTTCCCCAAAAAAATGTCATTTTTAACATTCAGATGCAAGTACCTTCCTCTGCAAAGTTAGCAGCAAAATGCCGCAAATAAAAAATGTCCGTATTGGCTATGCTCATGAAAACCACTTACTGTGCCAAAACTACCTATGTAAGAGTCTTGCTCACTGGTAGCTCACCTGATCTAAGTAAAAACTGAGTAAGTACTCAGGCTATGCCTCAGACCGACAGCTGAATCCCAGCATCTACTTGCACTAAGTCCGTAAACGATCAGGTCTTTAGAAATACATATAGTATAATCGCAGTAGAATCTATAAAATCCTAATCATCAACTTACTACTAATGCTAAAGTTTGTTCTGATTATAGTTTCCCAAATACTGGAATTACAAATATGCAAGCTTTAGTTATGGTCACACTTTCCGATACGACAGGACTTCCCAGAGTGAGAGGCAATGATTAGTAGCTTTTTAAAATTAAAAGTGGATTTTCTATAGCGCAGGTCAGTTTAAAATAGAAAACAGTCTCTGTTACACCTAAAGCATGAAATACATTCTTGATGTATGTTTAGCACTGCAATCAACATCTCCAAGCTACTTGCCAGCAGAACTCACAGTGCTGAACATCAGCATTGTCAGCTCCTTGGAAATCTCTGACATATTTTACATAGCCCAAAGAGACTTCTCGTCTACGTTAATAATCCTTTCACACAGGGAGGCAAGGTCTTGAACAGGAATTCAGGATAGAACATGTATTACAGGTAAAGGAGATCGCAGCACAGTAACTTCTCTGCACATAATCAGCATGGGATGGATGAGTAGAGTCCACCTCCCCATTAGGCAAACACCACTACCAAGGATGAGAGCCGGTAAGGGAAAGTGCGTAGGTCTGTGGCTGCCTATTCACCTTTTCCCATGTTCAGGAAGAGGGTATGACTATGAGAAAACTCCAGCTGGTATGTGTACAAGCTGGGAGAGAACGACCATAGTTAAAAGCTGCTCTTGTTCTCTTGTTTAGATTTCTCACTTGCAGCAATCATCCAGCTAGCCCCAAAAATGTGTCCCACAGGAGGCAGTAATGGCAATCCAAAAGCCGTAAAACTTGTGGCAATGAACAAGAAATGATAAAAAAAAACCCAAAACAAAACAAAGAAAACCCTAAAAAAAAAAACAAAACAAAACAAAGAAAACCCCGGTAATTTCTGTTTGAACTAAATGTTTTCAGGTGTTATGGACTCTCTGACTTGTTTATTCGGACCTCAAAAGCAAATTGAAACACCATATAAATTCTGGAAGATGCATACTGAACGGCTACAGCTTTTCCATGCTTCTACCACCAAAAATGCCCCCAACATGAGACAATAATAAATCTCACCAAGAATTAGTTGCTAATAACAACTCTTTTTGAAGGCAGATAAATTATTTTGGAAGTTTAGAACTCCTAATCACACTCTTTGTCAAGTCCCTAAATGCACAGCTGTGCCTTCATTAGGGGGAAAAGAAAGATGTCAGAAGCACATTCACAGCTGAAGTCAGAAGCAAAGGCTTGCAGATGTATCCGTTAACAAGAATTGTATTTCATTCACATTACTTTTTACTTGGAAGATGATTGTAACTCGTGCTAACGCGAGCCAACAGCAATTTCTACTTTCATTTACAGTCCATATATTGAAGAGAGCTTCCTGGATCCTTTGGTGAACACTGACAGCGGCTTTATTAAGACCAAAAGACTGACTTTTCTTACGCACGTACTGGAAGGCTAAATACTTTGAAAGCACTACAGTTCCTTTCATAAGCATGTTGGGGTGGACACGGACGTCTGTAGAGCTGGGGTTCAAAACTGCCCCATTGCTGGGCAGCTCTATGTGAATTTACATTAGACCCAGCTTCTCTCTCCTGCTGCATGCTGGGAACTTGCATATGATTTACGTACATCCTTAGGTATGCATCATATGTATTATGAATATCCTTAGGTATGCAGCAAGGCTTCTTTCTGACTTTGCGATGAGTCTTAAAAATCTGAGGCATTTTGCAAATGCCTCCTCCCAGCTATAGACCCCTTTGGCATCAGGAGGGAAAAGCTTCCTGGACTGGCAGAACGATTTTTTGTTAAATGTAATGTATGGACTTTTTAAGCTATGTCAATCATAAGATTGCAAATTTCTGCATTTAACAGGAAATGTTTGTTAGTTCTTACATCCCGCAAATTTAATAGTTTTAGCACTGGAATGATTCATGTCTTTACAACAGTTTCAAGACAATATCAAAGAAACTTGGCGCATATTGGTGGACTTCAAAACAAAAAGTTTTCAAATAGTGGAAAGCCTGATTTTCTGTGGGGATCATGTAAGGGCATTTTTTTGTCTTTCATCCAGTTCTCCTTTGTAAAGCCAAATAGGACACATATGTAGAAACGAGTAACCTCTTCAGTAAGAGAGGAAGCACCCGTGATCCCCTTTTTACTTCATCTGAACAATAATCCACAACATGTCACTAAAAGGTATGTTGCTGTTTAAAGCATTTTTCCATTAAGCTCAAGAGGGGGAAATTACAGTTTGAAGATCACTGTGTTTTATCCTTTCCTCTAATATCAGACATTATAACCAACATGAGATCTGGTTTGCGCTTGTGTTTTCTTCCCTTCTCTAAAAATCAAAACATCCAGCTCCCATGTTAAGGGCAGGAAGCAAGCCCAGGTTTTCCTGAAGGGCTAGTATAGCACTTTACTTTTTTATACATCATAGGACATTCAAGTTTACCAGAAAGCAGAAGGCTGGGCCCCGCACTGTGTCCACTTAGATTTCTGAGTAATTCTCTGATTATTTTTTAACGTAAAATATTAGTGTCAGCTCACGGCAGAAAGCAGAACAGTTGCACTTCGCAAAAGTATTTTTAATTACAATGTACCTTAAATGTGAGTACTCTGGATGTCAGAACAGTTTTGGTTTTATCTAACTGTACAAATTTTATGGAACAATTTGCAGAACAGAACTTATTCCCGTCCTGTTTTATCCTCCTGATGCCACTGCATGCCATTAGTTTGAGAATTTAAAACTATATTCATGGCTTTCCTGTAGAAATCAACTCTTACACCTAAAAATTACCTGCACAAAAATGTTTCATACCATTCTTCTATCACTTCATTGTCTTCTGATGAAGGAAAAAAGGTCAAATCTGCAAAAAGACAACTAAATGTTTTGCTACTTCAGAATTGTGAACTATTCTCTTTTTTTAAAGCAGCTACTATGAAGAAAATTAACTCTATCCCAGCCAAAACCAGCACAAATCTGTAAGTCTATGTCACTTTCTGCCTTGATCCCAGATGGAACTGTTCTATCATAAATATTTTAATATTGAACATAAAATATGACTTCACATTATTTTTGTTTTTGTTCAAGAATTTTGTTTAGCAAGTAAATCAAGATCTGAATGCTCATTAAATGCAGATGTTTGTTTCTAATAAATAAATTTTAAGAGTCAATAACAAGGAATGCAACTAAGCAAACGATGATGAAAATGATGACACAACCAGTCCAGAGCATGAGCTATTATTTTGGGACAGTTGCTGAAATCATCTTAGAATAACACCGAGGCAGCATGCCATGCCAGTACCTTATTATTATGTTTAAAATTAATAGACAGATTAAGATTGTTCCTTCAAGTACCAGGGCTTTACCCTAAAAGCAGGGGGAAAAAAAACCCTGCAAGGAATAGTTTCTGAATAGGCGGAGTGCATTCCAGATTCCCGGAAAGAGGGGGCAGAGCAACTAACAGCTCCTGTCCTTCAGCAGAGGACATTTTCTCTCTTATATATCCCATTTGAGAAAAGTACATAGGTCACAGCTCCAGTGTCCCTACTCCAAAAAGATCCTCTGGGGGTCAGCAGGCTTTGGCTGGGACCCCGTCACCTTTATGGTTGTGTTACAAGTGTACGTAACTGATACAAAGAGCTGCCTTTCCCATATGTAGCTGGATTCACTTCTGCTAAAATTCTAGGAGATGCACATCATTAAATGAGGGAAAAAGTCAGTTAAACAAGTGGCAGGTCCTACATTTGATGCATAATTTTGAAAGAGGCTGCCAAATATGCAAGACCATTAGAAAATAAACCTTAGACAGCAACAAATTGTGCTGAATTGCCTGCTGGTAATTAAAAAGTGCATTTGTTTAAAAGACCATATACAGTTCTTAATGAGCAAGGATTCTGACCTTCTATAGAAGGGCGAAGAGATGTGTTTGGGGCTTAAATTGCTATAAATGAGTCTTTTATTTTAAAACACAGACATTTTCTCTCTGTCTGATCTGGCTCTAGGAACGTGACATTAGCTTTTATGGAACCTCACACACGTGTGGAAACCAAGCTGCATCATGAAGGGGTCAGAAATGTGTCACTGTGCATCGGATAAACCTATTTTTGGAACCATAATGTGGTCTGCTGCTAATTCCTCCTCTTTCTTAATCTTAGTGGTCATCACTTCCTTTGAGAAAATGGGAAGGCTGACAATGGTCCATTGTTCCATTAAGCCATCCCACGTATAAGATATCTTATCTTCCAAACAGCATTTTTAATACTTTGCTGCATGTAAGTGGATTTTAAGAATAACTGGATAGACAGAAATTATTTTAGAAAGATGCTAAATATAGTCTCAGAAAGTTTGATTTCGTAGTATATGTTCTACCACATGATATCCCCCAGTTAAAAAGAGATGCTCAGAAAGCAGCCAATACAACTATAGCAGCCTTATTAAACAGCTGCATGCTACAAAATATTATTGTTTTGCACAGAGTGGATCATGGTCACATCCTGAACGTTAAATATGGTTCATCCTTCTCCAGATGTAGCATTTTCCTAGAGTTTCTTAGAAAAAACCCAACAAAAGAAATCCTTTTGCATATGTAAATGCTTAAACAGCATTTGAATACAAGTGATTCAAAAAAATTAAGCACATTTTTTGGTTTGGATAGGCTCAGTTCAGAAGCCTAAAATAATGGGAACGTTGCCATTAATTCCAGTAGGATTCAGGTTTCATCCTATTTTTTTTTTATTCTTGCTCACTGCTTATTTTAATTTTTTTTTTAACAAGTGTCTTCACGCTTGAAGAAGTTGTTAATGAACTTAACTTGAGAGGATATTATCTGCATAGAGAACAGTAAATTAGGTCTATATTTCCATGGCATAATGTGTTGGGTTTAAAAAAACAATATTAGTACAAACTATTAATCTGTTTATTCTGCTATATGCCCACAATATAGATTATATGTATATCACATGCATTACAATTCTATTACATTTATTCAGTGAACAGTACTGAAGCATATATCAGTATCATTTTATATCATCTGCAAATTTTCTGAACTTCACAGTTTCAGGTGCTTTTTGGCTCTCCAAATTTCAGGGAATGGATGTTTGCAGTATGTAGTATGGAAGTGTGCAGTTTCTTCAATTCAAAATCTGTAAGAACATGATGACAAATCATAACTTTTGACCATTTAAAACACATGTTGTGTACTACCTTGCATACTGGTAAGACAAGTGGTATGTGGAGCAACTATGGCAAAATCTGTGATGTTCTAAAGGACCAGTACCAGCAATCAGAGACACAAAGGGCTGAGGGTGTAACTACCACGAAGAAATGATGATGAGCCATACAGACTCATACTGTTGCATGCACAGCGATGATGCTTTCAATAAAACCATTTTCACAAAAGAGAAAATATTCTTAGATTACGGAGTCTCCTGGCAAACTCTTGTTTTCTTACATGAACACATTCCTACTCCTTGACACACGTATTTCCAAACAGAGAGCACTGACCTAAAATAGGTCTGCTTTACTAGCCCTCATATAAAGGACTATACTGAACCTTTTTATTGACTGGTCTCTGTATTTTCCTGGTTTTTGTTCTTACTTGATTGCTTCCAGTGATTCTTCTTACTTGCCATTTACTGTCTGTACTTTCCCATGGTACCACTTCTTTTCCTTTTCTTTCTCCCACAATTTTTAACTCTTTCCATTTCATCTCAGAGTATTTTAATCTGTACATTTCACAGATAACTCAAATTATAGGTGTTACTCCTGTGAGTTAAAGGACTAAGTTACGCTTTCTTGTCACAGATTTTTGTGGAGAAAAGATGACTGAAGTCTTCCAGAGAGGATATAACGAATTCAGTAAATCAGTTTTTGTATGCTCTGTGCATGTTCTTGCTTCTGAGTGGAAGACCAAGAGTTATTTCTCAAAGTGTCAAAGCGAACTTCTTCACACCACTGAATGTTATCAATGTCACTTAAGATGGCTGGTGACATTCTTGACTTGTTTATCATAGTCTAAGAAATGATGGTAACTTTTAATTTTTAAACTATATTACATGACTTGAAAATGACTTAGACCTTTTGATTATACAGTTTCATGAGCTTAAAATTGCAAAATGCAGAAGTGGGATGCGGTAAGAAATTAAAGTCCTTGCCTAGAAGAAAAATTTACGAGTTCTCTTTTTTTCAGCTATAAATTGTATTGTGTGAAAAGGCAGAATACAGTGTATGCCGTATATACATGGCCAGGCAGGTGTAGAGGCATATGTATTCCGGGTGGGACTACACCTACCACAACTCCCAGAATTTACCCACTTCAGTTAACAATACACAAATAATTGTTGAGATGGGAACAAGTGAGAGACCAGAATTGACTCTTTGCCGTGAGAATTACAATGAACACTCCTGGAGCTTCAAGTATTCGCTCTAATAAATGTTTAACTGTTTGTTCCACAGAGAAGAGGGCCATGAGGGGCAAAAGCACCCCCCACTCAGAACAAGTTGTAGTTTGCTCGTTTCTTTATTCACCTTGGGAAGATAAGGAGCTGGGAAGACAAATCCCCTCAGGCAGGGAGTGACCGAGTCTCGTAATTTAGCTTGGCTGAGGACTCCTGGGGCAGAAAACTGACAACTGCACTTCTGACAAATTATGTGATGCTAGCCCCAGAATTAGCTCTTTTCTTTCTTCTTTTCCATCTTCAATTCGATAAATTTACGTCAACTTTACGAATAGCTTTAGGACGACCAAAACCATGTTTTTCAGCACATGTGCCTTTCACTTAATTTGCTTTTTCACTTCAAACGCCAGGTTGCCCAATTATTTTAAAAATCTGTTGGTATGAGCAATGAATATGCAAATAATCTCACTGGAATAAGAGGCCATGGAAATTTAATAATGGTGTTTTATTGATGGACTAATGCCTCAGATGCATTTTTCCTCATCAGATAAAATTTTACTATTAGGTAATATAAGAAATACTGATTTAATTCTTACCCTATAGGTCTAATTTCAAAGTTCCTGTATACTCTGAAAAAGTAAAATTGCTCAAAAGGAAACTGAAAAAAGCATTACTCCTAAATAAGATTTCAGTAAATCTAAGCTATCCCCCGCACCCCAAATATTGGTGACAACAGCTGAAGATAAACCTTGTGCTATCATTGTCCCTACGCCTCAAGGTTACGAGTGTTTCGTAAGCATTTGGTGTCAGGCCCTAGTTTCTCCTCACTGAAAAGCTGTCTCCGACGCCTGTATATCGAAAATACAGTTAAGATATACTCTGCGATGTGAGCTAATGGGAGCCAGGCAGCAGCTACAATTCCTGCTTGCGGGGTGAGTTTATGAGTTTCAGGTTTTTTGCCATGTGAATATATCTGGAACTCCTGCTACAGAGATTATGCCCAGAATATTTACCTTCATAAAAGTACTTTGAAATTTATTTGTACAAAAATCAGCTTACATTTCTTGCATTAATTCCTTAAAGAGTTTTATTAGCTGTAACAGGGAAAAATAATCAGGTAACTATACACACTAATCAACAGGAAGATAATAAAAATTGTTGAATAAAACTGAAAAGGGGATGCTCATAGTATGAGCTTAAATGTTTGTTTTCTTTTCTCAATAGAGGGCAGCCTCAAAACAGTAACAGCAGGCAAAAACAACAGCAGGCAACAAATACCATTTAACCTAAATCCCTGGAAAGTAGAACAAAGCTTTCTCAGAGCATTCTATCGCATCCCCCTATGACACTGACTGTAGCTGTTTTCAGTAGGTTTGTGTAGCCCTGAACAGGAGCCAGTTAACTATCATCACGACTAACTGGCCCTCTTAACTACCATGATCTTGTTTACATTATGACATATTAGTATGTCTACTACACTTTGTGCATTTTATTAGGCAACAGAATGATAGAAAAAGTGAAATACTGGAGTTATCATCTTTAAACCTCTATCTCATAAAGAAGATTAAAAAGAACTCCATGGTGCAACCATTCAACACTGCATTTCCCACAGTAAACATGGCTTCCATGACCTTGAAGAAAGTATATGTATTTAAAAACACTTGCGCTAAATAGGAAAACTAATCAGTATTAGTATTCAGGGAGGCCATAACTGACCAACACTTAATTTTGCCAGTAAGGCACATTATCCGACGTTTTCTCTCAGGAAAATGAATACTGCAAATTGAAATGGAAATACTGATTGGGAGCAGACAAGACATACATCGCTCCTTCAGCAGACAGGGTCACAACACTCTATACAAACTATGTACCACATAATGATCTGTTATCATATATTATTATCATCTGTGATCAAACATTTAAATTCTACGCTTAATTTGCCACATAGACAATGCTGATACCTTAACAATGGTGTTCGCTTGTGCATTCTGGCCTAAAAAATCTCTTTAGCAGCAGCCCATAAAAGATGGGATGAAATCACATCACTCAAACGTCTTCCACTGCTCTATCCCCCTGCCAGCCACCTTTAATTTGCTTCACTGCAGTAGGATTTTGTGATAGAAAGTTATTAAATCACCAAGTCCATGACTTCTTTGTCTTGACAGCAGAACAGACTAAATGACCTTGGCTAATTTCAATGAGCCACATTGTGCTCTATTAAGGCAAAAAGATGGGAAAGAGAGTAATATACAAGAAATTGAATATTTGGATGGTGAAATGAGATGGAGATATAATAAAACCAAAAAAGGCAAAATAAGCCTTCGCCCAGACAAATGTACTTATTTATTAGCAGTTCTGTTCCAAAGCAAAAATACCTATGATCCTCTTATTTTAGTGCCTGCACTTTTTTCTCTTTTCTGTCTTATAACCACAAGTAAAAACCTTGATGCAGAACACAGAGCAGTTGCAGAGGGAATGATTTTCAGTGTTACCTGATAGTTTCAGCAGCCCCACTGGTACGTCAGGAGCACTGTGAGATTTCCTGGGGGTTCAAGGCTTCCGTAACCTGATGTGACACTTTGTACATCACAGTCTTAACGGATCACTGATTTAAAGCTTGTCAGAATAAACTAAATGAGTTTACAGGGATTTCTTTTGCAGGTATGCACTATTTCCAGGAACAGTTTCATGTGAAAAAGGTGGGAACATTTATAATTCTACACTATTTTAGATTTCCTTTGTTACCTTGTTACATGACTCCATGAGAAAGAAAGAAAAACAAAAAATAAAGGAAAAAAAAAAGTTAAGACTAGGATGTAAATGTAGCTCCATAACTTTCAGTTTTATAATTTTGCCTCATTCTTGAAAGGCCTGAAGTTTCCATGTAATTCTGAAATTTGTATTTTCCCCTCTGGAAAACACTACTTAAAATTTCCCAGTGTTCCATCTGTAGAAGTGCCAGAACAAAAACATGATTCAGTAATAGCAGCATTTATCTTCGTCTTATGATAACAATTCATTCAAAAAGCCTAAACAGAAAAATAATACTCTGATTACAGGCTGCTACAAACCTACAACTATTTGGCCAAGTCTTCTGTATGTGTGTTTTGCAGTTTTTTAATACTAAATGATCCAGAGTTTGCCTTTATATATCTTATTGACAAGATTATGGCTCAGATCATGGTTCACAAAGATCGAAATAATCCGAAGACTTGGCAGGTTTCTATAAGATCTGTTAAGTTCAGTAAAACTTTCAGTTTTAATTTAAAAACAAAGTATCTCAAGTCACCTCTGTGATCTCTCCTCGATTTTCTTAGTCTTAATTAACCTTGGGTTGCATCTAGTTAATATATCAAACAAGAATTTGAGGTTACTTTCCTCAGATATTTAGTATTCCAAAGGTAATGCAGATTCTCCTGTATACCCAGGCTCATCTTGTCAACGTTGCTAGGTAGGCAGACAGGTAGACATGCAGGCAATTACCTTCTGTATGGTGACTCGCCAAATAGCAAGGAGATTTAATGGACGTTGCAGTCTTGCTATTATATTAATTTCAATATGAGATGGTATAAGCAATCTGAATAATCAGTATTTCAGATGGGAAAAGATACAGTCACATTTTTCACGCAACTCTGACCTCAATGGGGAGCTGCTGTGATTCAGAGCCAGGAAGAGCAACGTCCCAAGCTCCCCTGAGCCCCGGTCCAGCGTCTCCTGCATGTCATAGAGACGGGATGCTGGCCGGATACTACTGATAATAGCGGTGACTGGAATGAGAGAAAGTGTCCTCAAAAACCTGCTCGCTCCTTTGCACTTCAGGGGTTTAGCGCGAGTACAGACTTCCAGGGAATCCCTACAGCATTCCTGCTTTCCCCTTCCCAAAGCATTGGGTTGTCTATCCTCAAACCAAAGAAGTACAGAGCATAATCCATGTCAAGGCTGTGACAGAAGACTATTTAATGAGAACCCAATGTACTCTACATCTATCCTTAATGTGCCCATTGGAGAAGAGTACAGGCAGACTATTAATGTTATTATTTTGTCTTGTCAGCTAGGATGGATAAACTTGCTGCAGTATTCCCACTGCATAATACAGCACAGTCCATAGAAATGCAATGGATATCGCAGTATAATGCAAAATATACTTCAACTTTAAAGTCAGAGCATCAGCGTGTAATTGGTGCCTTCACAGGGCTCTTACCTGGGCCTCTTTTAATTCTGTGTCAGTTTTGCTTCTCGGTAATTGTTCCAAAAATGTTCCATTTTATGATAAATCGGCATAAGCCAAAGATATGCAGAGTATTTGCGCTAGCATTTTTTTCAGTATTCATTTAGTATTTTCTGACTGGAATATCCAGTATTTTCGCATAACTACTCCTGCAGCTATTAATAATAACTTATCCCTTAAGTTAGTTAAGTGAAAAAGGACATTTCTACATTCTGTAAAAATTCTAGTTTTCTATAGCTCTAACTCAGAGACAAACCAAGAACTAACTTTGGCATATCACCTTCAATTTTTTGCCACATATATATATATATATATGTATATAAAAGAAGTACTGATTTATAAAACTGTGCAGATCACTTCTGCAGCCCTACAAAAAACCTTTTCTAAGATTCATGGGAATTTGACTGTAATTCTCTAGAAATTATCTTAAGGATATATCTAATCCTTTACCTACTCAAGCTCAGGTTACTCCACCTAATCCGTGACAGATACTTGTCTAAGCTGTTCCTAAAACCTTCAGGAAAAAAAAAAAAAAGACGTATTTTAACCTTCAAAAGACCACAAAATCAGAGGCTGGAGCAAGCTGTAGCCACATGACACCTGCTTTAACTGACCACAGCCAGTCCCAGTCCCATACCGGTGATGCTCCCCACAAGCTCATCGAGCGCTCGCCGATATGGGACTGGTATGAACCGTGGAAGGGAAAGACTTAGAACTAAATAGTTCAGCTTGCAATAATTCAGTGACTCCCCTGTGGCAGAAGACTTCTCAGCTCATCGCATGGCTGAGCTTTAAAAGTGGCTGAAAATGCAACTGAAATAAAGACCTGGTTCTCAAAAGAAACCTGAAGAACGGTGTTAAAGAAAGAAGCTTAACTGTCCAGAGCAGCTCCGGATCAGTCTTCTACCAGAACTACTCAAGGTTGGGTCTAGTTTTGGCATTGGTGAATTTTATCTGAGCCTTATCAAGCCTCCAAATAGCTGATGGGCGCTAACTCCCCCATTCAGCAGGACTGGACTGTGGTGAAATTATCTGATTAATCTCAGAAAGCGGAACAGCCCCAGCCCCAACCTACGCTTTATAGGAGGGGTTAGAATATACTTTGATCCCTTGCTTATTCAGCTTCTCTAAAGCATTCTTCAGTCAAAAAATAGCAAAGAATCCAAAATGACCAAATACAGATGTCTTATCACTATTATATGCTGTGAGTTTCAGTTTCAGTGAACTACGCACCCCTCCTCTGAAGGACATTGAAACACATAATGTGAAACAGCCATACATAATAAAACATTTTTTATTTCATATTGCCACAACTGCTCCTGAATTTATGCATTATAATCACCAGCAAAAATGCGTATGTGCCTGAAATAAAAGATGATGAGACAGGAATGTCATTGTATTTACTATGATTTCCTTGAAATTTCACATACATTACCATTTCACACTGCAGATATGATCATATTTTTACTTGCCAGGGAAAGGTGCAGGCCTGAATATATCTCTCACGGATCATAATATAATGGATTAACATAAGAATGTTAAATTTAGAGAAAGAAATTAGAATAGTTCCAGTTATTGAATGCTTATACTCCATTAGTTCTTAAGCATTATTGGAAGCTTTCACCGCTGTGGAGTTGTGACCTGTATGCTGAAACGGTCTTTGCCATGGTCACACACCCCATACTTCATATCATAACTTATTTTCCTGGTGCGTAGACCATGACTTATTTACACAGCACTATCAGTGTTGCTAGCAATAGATTATTTTAACAGCCAGCTCTGTGACCAACTGAGTTGTTTGCAATTAAGTATTTAAAACTGCTATTATCTTCCTGATCAATCAAAAATTTCATATGAACAATGTTAATTAAAGAGGAACATACTTAGAATGCCATTTTTGTTACTAATATCAAGAAAAAGCTAACTATATGGATAGGTTTCTGACGCAACTTTGCAGCTTTTGGCCACACAGATGATCTAAACATATGACTTGTATATTCAGGGCTTAGAAAGTACAACAGAATGACTCAACAGTTACCCATGCATTGTTCTGATACACAGATATATAGGCAGAATAATTACAATTATACTGGATTCATCCCAAATATCTAATACATAGGAGTGTATCACAATGACACATTAGTGGCAGTTGTTAGTATCAAACTACATGATCATAATGTAAAGTTATTGTTTTCTATATTCTTTGGCTTTGTTGATAGAAATGTGTCCGCTAACAATGTCAAGAACTGCCTCTAATAAGCAAGTCAAAATACGTAATTGCTACAAAAATCAGTATTAACGGGTTGGTTAACCATTTACTAGGTGAGATACTGGGAGACAACTTTAAATTCTTAAGAAAATATAATATAAAAGAACTTCATTATCTATGTGTTCTGTGTGGTTTAGACCAAACGTTTGTTTAGTATATTTTACTAAATTCTATGGTAATTTATTAGAGCAGACATTAATTTTACCATTGGGAAGTTTTCATATTCATATCTGATAATAACAAATGGCGTGGGAATCAACATAATTTTGAGCATAAATTAAAAGGGCATGAATAAAGATTAGGTATTTTATGTGCTATCACATTCCAAGGTACAGGCTACCTACACAAAACGCCACATATGAAAAACAAACGTATTTAATATACACTAACATAGGAATTTACTTTTAGTCTATTTATTTATTCTGATTCCATTAATCTCCTAATTTAAAGAGTTAAAATACAATAAAAATACAATGGAGTTATAATACAGTAATTATTCAGCACTGGAAGTTTTTAATCCTCTGCCATTTAATCCAGAGTAATTTATAGAAATATATGAATTATTGAGGACTACACATTTAAACCGTGCTTAATGGATCAATACTGTTCTCCAAAAAACACTCATCTGCGACTTCAAAAAGCTTCAGTATGGGCCAAGTACTGCTTTGGCCAGTTTAACTTTTGGGGTTTTTCGGATGCTGGGAACAAAATCAATATGCTGACACAAATTTTGATTTTGTGTAACGCTCATTGAACAAGGACTATACAAAAGTAGAGCCTTCAAGAAAAGAAATTATTCCTATCACTGTGAATAAGAATTGTCACGTATTTTATGACAGCCTGTATCCTCACCTGGTTATATAAAAATAACTATTTGTAGTTTTGTGAAGTCAGCAGTATTACATTGATTAATTCCAGCTGGCTTTTTTTTGTCTTCTTAATTTTTTTTTTTAATGGCTTATTTTTGGTGCAGACTTAGATTTTACTATGACAATTCTGGAAATCTGTCCACATGAACTTTTAAATTCTAATTTAACTTTCTGAGCTATACAATTAATTGTATCTTTTACTGTATATTGTCACACTGGATTGTAGCAGAAGTCCCAGGACCTATTCCTGACTTTCGGATTTTGAACACGAAATCTGTTGAGGATCATCAACAATCATTTGCCTAGCAGTAAAGTCTACTGATTGAGAATAACTGACATGTTAATGACTCATGCTATCCAAGACTTGGGCTTCATACAGCAGCCTTATAACTATCCCCAAGGCAGACCTTAATAAGTCTTCTGAGTAGTAGAGCTGAGATATTAAAAAAGTTGACCTCCATCGATTTCTAAAGATTTCTCATTGCCAGAATTTGGTAACAACGCTCCTAAACAGTAGATCATTAGAATAAAATCCCCCCCAAAAGCAAGTCCTCAACGCAAAATAATGCTCATAGCAAATCTGATGTATTTTTCAGTGTTTTTCTTTCAGTTTTTTGTTTACACAAAAGTTATACGGAAAAAAATATTCTGGCAAACAGTGCGCTGCCCAACCTTTACTCCCTAAGAAAGGGCTTCCTTATCCTTCTTTTGGTATAACCATTTCCATCATACAAGGTTACTAATCATTAAAGAAAAAGTCTGAAAACCTGTATGGGCTTTTTACTTGCATTTGCTTAACACAAAGTATTTTAAAATTAACTTGAAACATACATTGAAATATGCCTCTATCAATCCACTTTTGTTTTATACGTATTCCCAAGAATAAGAAAGTTCTGGTTTTCTTTGAACTAAAAAAAAAAAATGTAGCAGAAGACTTCAAGTTAAAGCATTTTTTCCTCAGCAAATTTACTTACCCCGGCAATGTACTCCTTCGTCATACCCATCAGAACAGTCATAAACACCATTGCAGAGCTGGGACAAGTGAATGCATTTGTTTGTACCGATGCAGCTAACATAATTCGGGGTGCACTTGAAATCTGCTTCCTCAGGACCTAAAAAATACACAGAAAATTTCTTATACATATTTTTATATCTACAACAACACAAAGAAAGTTCTACATTGCATTTCCATTTTAAAGCTAAGGGCAACACTCCATGTATTAGTCCATTTTGCAGATTTTTAGTGCATTATCATTGCTGTGTTTAGGAGAATTAAAATCATCAAGAAATGATTAGTGCAATTGAAAGGAAATCAATGGGCCAGAGAGGATTATTTCCCAAAATACGGGTGTTTTACAGATGCTAAAATTAAGCTTTGCAAACATTAAAAACTATCATAAAATTTTCAATTGCCTTATGAATATCATATCATGAGTCATATCAAGAGTAACAGGAACCAGTATTTACATTCATTGTTGTGCTATATAGATAATTTTAGATATTTATGAAATTACATATAAACGTTACATATTTATGGCTGCATTAGATCAGAGAAACCGTTCCTCCAGCCCACGAGTCTGCCTCTGAAACTGCACAGTACAGGATGGTAGGGAGGATAAGGATGCTGTGATTGCTCCCTTTGGGATACCATCCCGGCTGCAATCACTCT
This sequence comes from Aptenodytes forsteri, assembly GCF_000699145.1. Lineage (NCBI taxonomy): Eukaryota > Metazoa > Chordata > Aves > Sphenisciformes > Spheniscidae > Aptenodytes > Aptenodytes forsteri. The sequence continues at coordinate 1,726,585 of NW_008794155.1, read as the reverse complement.
GTGTCCCCTTATCCCTGAAGTGTCAAGTACAGGGATTTTTTAGGAAGTTCAGGGATTTTTGACGACCTCTTTTGGTTATCTCTTAGAGAGGGTTCTGACTGGTTAAAAAAAAACCCCAAACATAATTTCACATGATAAAGACTTTGAGATTTTTAACACACTGCAAAGAACATTTAGAGGTCTGAAGGGTTTAGCTCATTTAGAGGATGACTCATAATTTATACACAGTATATGATTAGCTACACAGAGACTGAAGGTGTGGAAATTTTTCAGGAAACAACTTAAAGCTCCTTGATTGCATGTGTTGGAGCCCTGAGCCTGTGCTAAACTCTGACAGCTTGTAACAGTCCTCAAGGGAAATAAACCCTAGGATGCACTGTGCTTTCACCTTCTTCGAGGCACTAACTCCAAGACGAAGGACAGAAATCACAGGCAGTAGCTGAAAGCTCCCTTATGTGGGAAAATCTCAGCTTTGGCAGATCTGGTCTCTTGAAGTCAGCAGGAGAAAGCAAAGGAGAGCTCTGGGGGGGAATTCATGATTTCTATAACAAATACAGATAGCTCTTAGCACAGCCCATTAAATAAAAATCCTAAATTAAAAAACTTGTCCCAATTAGAAAAATTAAATTAAAAATTCACACTGCTGTGCTACATGTCAGGAAGCCATCCACCATTTAGACTGGGCACAACAAATGCCAATTTTCAGTGGTTTACAATGCTTTTGCCTGTATTCTTTTACACAACTCCCATCGGCACAGGGCAGGTGCTCCCCTTCCCCAAGCAGAGCACGCACCCCTAAAACGCGCGCATCCACTGCGCAGGAAGGCATGATGTACAGCGACCTGCTTCCCTCCTCCGACCTGTCCAGCTTCACACCTTGCACCGATGGAGTGACACCAATTACATCCTTGATCCAAGGTATATGGGGATGAATGCACTCTGTCTCAAACAATTTCTGTGCTTCCGGGATGAATAAAACCCTGTATTTTTGTTACGGCCATACGCTACACACAGTTTTTCACGAAAACTGCATTCCTAAGCTAAGAATAAGGTGTCTAAATACTTTCTGAACTCAAAGAAAAGAAACAACTATTCTTACTATGCTCTAGGTTAAATAAGTGCGTAGCAAATGTAGAGGTTTTAAAACACTTCACAAAGAATACATTCTTCCCCATATTTTCCAGTAAAATATAGGAGGAAATTAACAACAGAAAGTCGAGAGATGATTAAAATTTATCCTCGATATTAGGACTTGAAGACCACAGTAATAAGAATCAGAGAGGTGTGACCTCCTGGTGCTGGCAGAGACCCCTGCGCCATGCAAGAAAACAAGAGGTGGGGGCAACGCGGCTCCATGCCCTTCGTGGGCAGCATGGCCACTGGGCGGGGGGTTGGGGGATTTTCGCTCGGGCTTCGGGCTTTGTAC
>NW_008794155.1:1717875-1724847 GCF_000699145.1 Aptenodytes forsteri | reverse complement strand
TTCGGGCTTTTTACTCTTTTTTTTTTTTTTTTTTTTTTGTTAACTGGAGTAGGACACTTCATCCCATGAAGCATCCCATGCACATGCGCACATAAAGCTCACTACAGTACCTACAACCTCTGGCAGTGCCCAGCATTCCTCCAGGGCTGGTTTAACTCTGCAGAGCTTTCAAAGAAGAACGTAAATAAAGCAGCTTAGGATAGCCAAGCGCTCAGTGTCGGGTAGGTCATATAAAACCGAAAGGTTTAATTTGATTCCCATTTCAGTTGCATCAGGACTTGAAGGCACCTAACATTTAACAAAGCCAAACTAATTTTCTGATTTGCCATTTATAGCTTGCTTATTCATTGCATTAGAGAAACTGTGAATAGACTGAGGAGTAAAAATGATTTTTACTTCTAAAATAGAGAACATTCATTAAAAAAACTTAGATCTGTGAAGCATGTAAACCATGGTACATGCATTACTGACATATAAACCCAAGCTTGCTAGAGGGCTTTCAGCATTCATACCTTATCAAAAGAAAACTGAGATCTGTGACCAAAAATATATAAGCATATATATTTATCTTCTAAATTTAATGAGTGAAAAGAATTAATCTCTTAATTAAGATTTAAAATCTCAATAGGACTAGTCTGATATGTTCCTGTCTAAAGATTTTGGGATTTAATTTTGATTTGATGCTTCTAGCTTTTAAAATACAAGATTCCTTCAGGACACAAACATCCTGCAATTTCAAATATATTATCTAACTTAAAATACTAGTGGGGGAGCTTCCTAAATTAGGTTTCTTTGATTGGGAACTGCATATGAGGGGAAATTGAAATATGCTCCAAGAAGTATTACTCACATTATTTTGTTTTCAAGAGAAGTTTTGTGCACCACTTGTGAAAACAGAAAGATTAAGATTAGAAGCAATTAACTTATTCATGTGATTAAGATAAATTCAAATGTACTTTGTTTCCTTACTAGCATGATGCTTTGGAAGTCAACTTGACTTACAAATGAAGATGAACTTCAGTCCAAAAAAGCCTGTTTCATAGAAGACTTGTGACTTATTTTGTCTGCAAAATGACTCTAAAAGGTAACAGGTCTCAATCATCCAACAGCGTCAGCGGAACAAGACAGCATGTCCCAAGGTCTCCCTACTCACAACTCCTGCCACCTTCATTGAATAAAAAAATTAAGCTAAACAAAGCTGCATGTTGCGATGCCTTTGAAGCAGCACATGCTTTTCCCACTGAATCCTACCCAGCTGCTGCGCTTTCTGAAATGTCTAATGTAAATAAAGATGAGTAGCTTTTTATCTTGTTTACTCCTCTTCCCTCTTCCTTTAACAGACAGCCACTTCTGGCAGCGTTATCAAGTGAACTTTGGGAAAAAGAATTTAAAAGTGTCCTTCTTCAAAATAATCTCAGTGTATTTTACATCAGTGCAAGAATGCTAAGAATATAAAAGACGGATGGTGTCTTTTCTTCCCTTCAAAAGACACAGTAATTCCTAGCCTTGCCAGTTGGTGGAAAAATAGTCAAAACTACTGGCTGCAATTATGGTAATAGACCATCTCGATGTTTCAAACACTCGTACCAGGACACTGCTTGCAGGGCGAAGAGGATGGAAGCAGCGTTGCTCATGCAGCGCTGTGCAGCTCAAGAGACTGGCTCAGGAAGCAGAATATCCGTCTCCTTGGTGTAACTGTCTCTTAACAGATGGCTAAATGAGAAATGGTAGAAAAGCTGAGCTGCAGAAAGTTGAGCCAGGGCCATGGGGGATCCCCCCGGGGCTGGCAGCCAGGGCCGTCCCACCCCAACTGGCAGGTGGCTGGGGCAGCCCCAGCCTGGGGTATTGGGCACCTCCGTAGGGATGAGCCACGGTGTCCATCCATGGGTGGGGGTCAGGATCAGGCCTGGTGAGGGTACCAAGGCTAGACGCAGCCCTGGGATGGGCAGGCAGGCCCAGGTGGACAGATTACTGCTTCTTTCCCCAAATCCTCCAGAAGGCAGGCTGGGCCCAGGAGCAGAGGGGCTGAAAACAGGAGAGCGATTCATTTCAGATCCAGATTTCTTTGGCTGTTGAATTGACTGGGATGGCCATTTCTGATTTGGTCACACTGTGTCAAGGTTCACTGCACTTTCCCAGCATGTGAGAAAGCACGGAAGAAAACTGCACCATGCTTTGGCAATACCTGTGCAGTGTACAGTGAATCTAGCTGAAGTCCCTTCAGTGAAAGTGCCCTTACTTCAGTGGGGGTTGAGAAGACGTAAGAGAGTCCTCGTGATATCCTCCAGCAGGAGATGATGGGATCAATCAAACACAACCTCTGGTTTCCCGCTAAAGAAGCATCATGAGAAAGTATTAAAGGCCGCTGTCAGAATTAGCAGAGACATTTCACCATGCACTTGTGACATGGTATCTGTCTTGAATTTGTGCTTAACCAAAACTGTACCTGTCTCGCTTCAGGCTCATGTCATACTACATTTCTAACTAGAGAATGCAACTGAGAATCTACAAGCTGATTATTTCCACTAGTTTTTGTTATCATAAGCAATATATAAGTGTTTATTAGCAAAAAATATGGATTAATATTATTTCATTATTTATGTTTCCTTCGTCTAGAAACGCTCCCCTTAATTTAATGTAAATTAAGGTACAACTTTGTCTGCTAAGTTTACTGAGAAGTTACAAAATATGAATAAAAGATATTTGCAAAGATTGTGGAAATAGCCAGACAAAGGAGACACGCTACAGTGCCCAGCACAAATTCAAGGTCCACAAAAAGTTATTAAATTACAGTAAAACACCCACACACACTTCTTGCAAATTCATTTAGAAATGCTCATAGCAGCTCAAAGCTGCTACTTCTGAGTTTATTTTTTCACCTTTGTTTTTCTCAGCGAAGTTTTTACAAAGTGTTTTTTCTTTCAACATTTCGGGCAAGTAGTTAGGCAGTAGCTTGCACTTTTAAATAAGAGACTATGCAACTAAATGTGGTCCATCCCTTTTACATCACTGCATCCAATTTTCTAGCAGCTCTAATCCTGGGCTGTCCTCAGCCACAAGAAACAATTATACCAAACTGTGGGATGCCTTCAAAATTCCCATTTGTGTGGTACATCAGCGACTTACAGATCCATGTTGCTCTCCTAAGTGTCTTTATGGAGTCAACCTTCTCACCAGTGAGCAGTTATCCTGAATAAAACCTTATTCCACTGGTTCAATGGACTTTGAATTCAACAGGTAGGTGGGAATCCTGGAAAAGTTATTTTGTACCTTTCCAGGTACAAAAACACCAACACAGCAGTGGATGGAATCTGACCCGAAGACAAAATTGGTAATTTTGATGCAAATAACAGAGTTGTCAAAAGATTTCTTTTACAGTTCTGACTGCAGCACACATTCCTCTAGAGAAGTTTTGGTATAGCACTACCCAGGTCTTCTCTGTGGTATTATCAGATGAAGTTGATTAATGACTGTAATTAAGCCAAAATAGCCCAAAGTTTAAGAAAGAATAATCCACACAACTTTTAGGATCTCTCTGGATAAATATGGGCTTAAATGAAAATACTCCACTATGGTACAATACAGTATGTGGCTTGTCAAACACACATATAAGATTGTGAGGTCTCTTTCTCCCTGTTAACTCGCCTCCATAGCATTGCTAGTACCCTGTTTCTGCTGTGGACTCAGTGCAGTATAGAATATTTAAGATTGCAGAATTGATTAAAGAACTTAATATTTAGTCTTTAACATAGCTCTTGGCAACAAGAAACAACCTGCCACATGCAGCCAAAGTAACATAAAATATCTGACGCTGACCCTGCCAAGACAAGACATACTGTACCTTAAAGATATTTAGGGCTAAATTATGGCCATTAGAAGAGGCTGCTTTTGTGGGAAAATCAGAGATTAATGGGAAAAGGAGACTATACTTCCATGATCAATTCTTTTTATGTTAAATGTTTGAAAACTTCCAAGAGGTTGAATACTACGTATTAATTTCTGTAGTTACAGGTTAATGTGTAAAGTGTAAACTAAACATACATGGTATCCCATGGTATCATAATTGCTTTAAAAAGTAATTTTTCACACAGACTAGATGCACACTTTCAGTATCACGACTTTGAAACACTGGGAGAAATTTATGGAAATTACTTAAAATCTTTACTCTTTGGTATCTTATATATATGCAAAGAAAGGATTTCATATTTAATAAGGATTTATGTATCGTAAGTAACCCCTTATTCATTGCTACATTTATCCATATGCTTTATTCAACCACATAAACTGATAATGAATATAAGTTTGAAGTCACCTTCAATTAAATCAGGTATTCAGCTGTCCCTGAAAGAAGGAGAATAATAAACATGGTAGGATGCGGACAACTGAAAAGAAGAGGAAAGCAGGCGAAGTATTGTGCTCTTTGCAGCAGAACAATAGCTGTAATCTCCGACCTCACAGACACAGCATATTGTCTCCAAAATAGTATTTCACAGGAAAGAATAAAACCAGCGGCAGCCAGTAGGTTTGTGAGTGTGCAAATGAAGGAGTATACTTATAGTACGCCCTCATAACTTATGACCAAACATAAGAGATGAGCTAAAGACTGTAGAAAGCAATACTGAAACAAACAGAAACAAAAGAGAAAATGCAGAACTTTGGAAATCAAAAGATGGCTTTGAGTCATCACAGTTTGAAAATCAGTGATCTGTGCTGATTCACAGTCCCTGCGCGTCTAGCGCCAAGTGCCTCCTCTCTCCTCTCTCTTTATAAACGGAGGAGTGTGGACACAATCAGCCCCCTGGTATCTACCTCCCTTTTCAAGAACAGGCTTTGGCTCTTTGTGCTTTGTACAGGGAGGAGAAGCACAACTATCCAAGCCAAAGTTTTCCAAATCCAATCAAGGATTTGCATTGATCTTAGCCTGTGCTTAGAATGCTGATATATGATTTAGTCAGTCAAGAACTCATAATAAAAAAAACCCCACACCATTGAAATTCACTTCCAAAGGATGGTTTCCAATTTTGTGTGTTACTCTAGACAAAACAGTTCAAAAGGCTGTCTATCTGTAAAGCTTAACAAGCCTCGTAGCGGCACATAAAACTCCAATTTCTATACTCCTGTGACAGGCTTTTAGCATTGGCACTAGTATCACATACAAATGAAATCACAGGTGCAAAACAGCATATGGATATTGAGTTTATGATGATCTAGAGTTGCTTGCCTTTTCCTCTTTGTCTGTGTGGTTTTGTAAGTACTAGAGAAAAGCAAACAGCAGGCAGTCTAAATCTAATATTATACAATAAATTTAATTGTTTAAATACTTCTTTTTTGTTTAAAAACATGAACATTGTTTGCATACCGCCATTCTAATGACTGTCAGGAGCTCTATTTGAGATGGCTCTCCAGCAAACACTTTTCCTTTGGTTATCTTTTTCCTGATCGCTGGTTTCTGTGTGTCAGACACTTGCTCATCTTGGCTACACAGATGTAAATAATTAACAGAGCCACAGGACTCACCTTTTTTTAGTGTAATGTAGCTGATAGCCACTGGAGAGAAGTAGAAAAACTATGTTGAAGGTTGCACAAAGGCTGTGACAAAGAGGAAAAAAGAGGTAGAGGAAATCTTTCTGAAACAGCTCAGCTTTGGATCGTTATCCAGAAATCCCTCTGGGCACACATGGGCTGGGACGGGGCTGGAGTCAGAATACAGCTCTTCGGTGATCAGGCCGAGAGCAGCCACCAGACTCAGGACCTGAACTACAAGTGGGTTTTGCCTAACATAAATCTACCTACTAAAGCTGTAAACGCCATGGAGGTAATTAGACTGATAATAGTAAAATCAGCTCATTACAGCAAAATCCACGTAGACTGCTAAATGCAGTTGGACATTTTGCATCCAGAAATTACCTCAAACAGAAAATTCACCCAGCCAAAGGGAGAAAAGACCACCTCCTCAGCCAAAACCCATCTAATATAATAGCTCTGCAAGACTGGAGTAATTTTTCATTGAACAGCTCTAAATTTAACCATTTCTGGATTGAATAGCATGACAATGTGATTGTTTTTTTTCACTTTTTATTTTTTTAAAACAAGGTTAAGGGTGATCCGAGAAATCAATGGCCACAAAGGGAACACCAAACCTTACCTGCCTTAACTTTTCTGCAGCCTCTCTAGTTACAGAAAAAAAGCAAAAAACAAATGATGGCAGAGGCAAAGAGAAGGGGAGAGGAAATGAGACTGAAGTCACCTGGAGTGTTCCAGTATTCTTTCCAGAGTTCATACACTGTGTCAGAAGATTACTGTAATAAATCAATTAATAAATATATAGAGCTTAAAGACTGCCACACTGTATCAGAATGAAAATTAGTTTGGGGGAAAGGGTAATGCAGATACATAACTGTACTTTATAGAGGAATCGACAAGGACCTGAAGTCCAAAAGAGAAATATGTTTTAATGTGATTTTTTGATTTGCGCTTGCATTTTTTCAGATGTCAGTGAAAATGTCTCTATTGATATCAACAAGGCTGCATCTTTATGCAATATGGCAACAGAGTGTACTTTGCATATCACACATTTCTAAGACATTTCCATCCCTATAAAACACATTAAAAAATCCTTGTCTTTACTAAAGTTAAGGTAAATATCTTAATTTTTGCCTATTGCTTAAATAAAAACCTTCTATTCTGTCACTGCTTCACTAGATGATGGCATCTCATCTTTTCTGTACATATTATCTGACTTTCATTGTCCTAGACTTAACAACTATCCTTTTTTTATGGACTCTATAAATACATGCATGTGTACACACATATATATATAGTGCCTTAAAAAGAGCATATATGACCTACGAGTGTGTTAATACAGTAAATCACACTTTCCCATTCCCCATTCTATAATATCCCGGAGTTGTAAATATAAATATTGGAAATGGGTCTCACATAGTTTGTAAACCTCTGATTTTTCTTAAATAT
>NW_008794155.1:1716211-1717861 GCF_000699145.1 Aptenodytes forsteri | reverse complement strand
ATATTACTTAATTTCATCCTTAAATTTTTCATTTGAATTTGTCAGAAATGAAAAAATGTAACCGTGCAAAATTATATAGTATGGAAGAAAATGCATTATCTCACACGAACTATCAAAAAACCCCTCTTTGCAGTCAGAAAATACTAATAAAGATATCTATCTGTAGAGAAAACAGGTTGGTGTTTGGAAGCAAGAAGAATGAAGAACCCACAAGAGGACATATGTATCATAAACTTTTCTTAAAAATCAAGTTTATCTTTTGCCTTGCAAAATTCAGTGTGCCAGTGGTGTTTGATTAAAAACAACAATAAAACAATTCTCACCATCATAATCATCCATCACAACTGCCCCGAATAATATAGTTACACATCAACGAGCTTTAGTATTTTTATATACTTGCACGACCGCAGCTTCAACTTGTGCAGTAAAACTTACTATATAGACAACAAGAGATAGAGAATTTATGTTCTTTGCCACAGTCCCTAAAAATTGAAAAGCTAAAACAGTTTTCCTAAGCTCTTGCATGTAGGATATATCAGAATATAAAGGAAGATCCTTGTATGTACCTATACATAAGCAAAACCATTGCAAATTTACATTCCTTGGGTATTTTTGGAGACTGGATTCACAAACATTTGTCAATGAAGACTGTAGGAAGAAGAGAAAAAAAATGCTCTCAGTTTTCAGGAAGCAAAAATAATTAATATTCTTTGTATTTGCAGAGACAGAAAAGCTTTGTTAATGGAATTTTTTGGTGATTTACTACAACACAGTAAAGCAATACTTTATGGTCAATGAAGTAAAAAATGAATATTGTCTCAGGTAGATGGTCATTCCTCATTAGTTATAAGGAACCTATTTTTAATTTGGAGATTTTTACTTAATTAGTGTCACACATCTCAAGGCTGTCTTGTGTCAACTGTTGTAATGACTTGATGTCTATGCGCAATACAGAATGGGCTGCTAATAGAGTCTCGGTTTGAGAAAAATGATAATGAGGTGAACAAAAGAAGTGTTAATTACTTACACAATTAGAGTACCTAATACCAGCAACATTGTAATGCATCAACACTTATGTTATAGATATTTATATATCCAAAGTGTATAAATGTCAGTGGAAAAATGCATGTAGATGTTCTTTATAGAACAATATAGTGGTGTAATAGAACATGTTGTGGTTTGACTCAGTTGGCAACCAAAAACCACACAGCTGCTCGCTCACCCTCCCCCCGCAGTGGGATGCCAGAGAGAATCAGAAAAGCGAAAGTAAGAAAACTCATGAGTTAAGAACAGTTTAATACTTGAAATAATAAAATAATAATAATAACAACAACAGCAACAACAGCAACAACAATAATAAATTGTAATGGAAAGTAAAACAACGAGAGAGAGAGAGGGGAACAAAACCCGGGAAGGGGAAAAAAAACCCAGGAGGTGATGCAACCACTCACCACCCGCCAACCAACATCCAATCAGTCCCTGAGCAGCAATTGCTGCCCTCCAGCCATCTACTCCCACTTTATATACTGAGCATGACGTCATATGGTATGGAATATCCCTTTGCCCAGTTTGGGTCAGCTGTCCTGCCTGTGCTCCCTCCCAGCTTCTCTCTGGCAGGGCATGAGAAGCTGAAAAGTCCTTGACTAGTGT
>NW_008794155.1:1712657-1716009 GCF_000699145.1 Aptenodytes forsteri | reverse complement strand
TTATTTCAATTATTAAACTGTTCTTATCTCAACCCATGAGTTTTCTCACTTTTTACTTTTCCAATTCTCTCCCCCATCCCACCAGGGTGGGGAGAGTGAGTGAGCGGCTGGGTGGTGCTCAGTTGCCGGCTGAGGTTAAACCATGACAGCATGATGGTTTATGACACTACTTCCCAGAGTATGGGAAGCTGAAAAGTCCTTGACTTAGTATAAACACTGCTTAGCAACAACTAAAACATCAGTGTGTTATCACATTATTCTTATGCTAAATCCAAAACACAGCACTGTACCAGCTACTAGAAGGAAAATTAACTCTATCTCAGCCAAAACCAGGACAAACGTCTGGATACAACACAGAATATGACATCTGAATCTCTGCAGCATACTAGCTCTATTAGGCATCATAAAAATGTGTTTCACTATATTTACACACATCATCCATCTATATATATTCTATTCTACCATATTCCAGCTCAACTCTTCACTAGACTGCAGAAATACTATTAAAATAAGGGAATAGTAGGCGTTATTTACTTGACCATATCTGTAACAAGCTCTGGAAATTTTGATGGAAATCCTTTTATGGCCCACATCGTACGGACATTTATGCACCCACACACAACCTCAGAAATGTCTATGGATTGAGACAGAATTTACTAAGTTCATGTTTGCGTCAGTAGAACTGGAATTCAAACCCAGAAATAGTTCTCAAGTCCCAAATAAGATGAAATTTCACAGGGTTTGGTGAGATTTATAACATAAGACACAAGTGTTTTAAAAACAAGAAAGGACTAGAACATACACTGATACCTTAACTTCTTATTTTAAACAGCAAAAAATGAAGTTTCCATCTCATTTGCAATATGTTAAGACTTTTTAGTAGATGATGTTAGTATCAACATGCATGTTTTATTTATGATTTTGGGGTAGAAATTTACCATTAAAATGTGTAACTGTCTTCTATAACCACATGAAAATTTAGCTTAGAGGGCCAACATTTTCTTAGTATTTGAGCTGTTTGTTTTTTTTTTTAAATCTTATTAAATATACATTACTTATTCATTTTAAAGATTATTTTATATGTTTAATTTAGCTTTACTGCAGTAACTTAGAAATACACCTCATGCATGTTTAAACTAAGCTAGGTAGTTTGCAATCATGAAGTTATTCATTTTTATTTTGTACACAGACACATAAATGTAAATTACATCTAATTAAAATAAATTGTGTGACTTGTTTCTTCTTATGCAGTCACGCACTGAAATGATGAGAACCAAGTTTAATTGTTCTAAGTACAAAATTTAACATTATAAAAGATTTAATTAGGTTTGTTGGAGTATACACTATGTCAAAAAGGTAAAAATTACAGGGCTTCCTATTCGATTCAGTATTGGCCTATAACTATAAACTGACCTGGAATGTCTTTAATTTCAAACAAAAAGTAACATATGTTGTAGTGTATATCAAAGTTTCCATCTCTCACAACATACCCACGTCCTTACTTCCTGAGAAACAAATACAGGTGAACCAAAACTCACACGGACAAAAAATTAGAACAGTTGGTAAAAAATCCTGTATTACTTACAGGAAATGTTAAATTAGTAGTTCTCAGAGACTTCTAAAAGGCTTTGCAGTGTGATAGGTACTACAATTCAGAGAGAAAATTAGTTTCATATGTTTACCAGCTACAAAATAAAGTAACCTTCCCTCCCCATTTTTGTACTCCTAGAATAATTCTAAAGAGGCATTATTTAACACGATTCAGCCTTGGCTGAATCTTTTTCATGATACAAACCCCAAAGTGCCTTCAGATAACAGCACGGTGAAAGCAGCCAAAGAACCCACATTAGACAGAAATGCAGTAAGTCTTAGTGAACAAGCTAACACGCTCTAGCGCTTTCAAGCCAGATCTTCCCCCATTATTGGACATGTACTAATGAAATTCATGGGAACGTTCCAGCTCATTCAGCTCCATTCCCTTTGAAACAAGATTTTGCTGAACTCAAGGCCAGGCCACCTCAGCTGTGATTGAATACAAACACCTAGAGACATGATCCTTACCCACCTGCTCAGCAACTCCTGGAGGCTTCTGCTGGAGCACAGGCAAGATTACAAAGAGCTGAAGTGCTCATGGTTTATTCGAAGCAATGTTTTAAAATGCCAGTTTCAGTGTAATTCTGTATAATGATGTTGTTTGAAACAAAAATTGGTAGTTTACCACTAAAACAATAGTCCAGCACGCTGGAATTTCCAGGAGGCTGTGCCTGGCTTGTAACAGAATCCTCACCAAGAGAAGGGGACAGGGGCATTAAAGTCTGGTCAGTCTGAAGAAGCCAGAACAATTTCATGTGAAATACAGAGGGAAAACAGTAGGGAAAAAAACCTATTTGCCTGCTGAGTTCTGGTCCCCGAGGAGAGCTACAGAGACTTTTTCTCCCTCATCAGCCAATAACACAGTTCTTCTGAATGGAACATTTAGACTTTTCATTGCTTATAATGTATTTTAAGATTTCCACAATGTCCTAGAAGAGCTGAACACTTCAGAGGACTCAGGAGCAAAGGGAGTCCAGAAGCATAGGGACTTTGGTAGAGGCAAAGGGAAGTGAATAGGAATTCAGGAATTCCTGAATTCAGTGAAAAGGAATACCTGAATGCTACTACTTACTGAACACTGGAAGACAAGAACCCAAAACATGTTCAGCTTTTCATCTTTTACCACATCTGGCAGCATTACTTCTAAAAGCAAGAATGCCATAAAACTGAGGAAATGATACAGATGCACTGTGAAAAATCTGACCAAAACCTGCTATGCCTCAATGTGAATGATCACTACAATGTAAGAGCAACTCGTGCAAGTCTCAGGTGCTACTTGCTTGAGGCTTTCCTACCTGGCAAGGCATGCTGTGAGGAGGTATTGTAGAGAGAGAAGAAAACCACCTACTCCCAAGAAGGAGCTTAAACGAGGAAAGAGAAGTAGTTGGGTTTTGTACTTCATAATGGTAGATGCCCCATCCCTGGAAACATTCAAGGTCAGGTTGGACAGGGCTCTGAGCAACCTGATCCAGTTAAAGATGTCTCTGCTTATTGCAGGGGTGGGGGTTGGACTAGATGACCTTTAAAGGTCCCTTCACAACCCAAACTATTCTATGATTCTATGATCTTCTCAATCTTCTTTCTTTTCTCTCTTCAGTAAAGTAGAATCATAGAATCATAGAATCATAGAATCATAGAATCATAGAATCATAGAATCATAGAATCATAGAATCATTAAGGTTGAGAAAAGACCTCTAAGATCATCGAGTCCAACCATCAACCCAACACCACCATGCCCACTAAACCATGTCCCTAAGCG
>NW_008794155.1:1689577-1710860 GCF_000699145.1 Aptenodytes forsteri | reverse complement strand
GCTCCTGCGCCTTTAAGACTTCCTTCTTGAAGATCATCCAGCCTTCCTGGACCCCTTTGCCCTTCAGGACCGTCTCCCAAGGGACTCTCTCAACCAGCGTCCTGAACAGGCCAAAGTCTGCCCTCCGGAAGTCCATGGTTGTGGTTTTGCTGGTCCCCCTCCTTACTTCACCGAGAATTCTATCATTTCATGGTCGCTAAGCCATTTCATGGTCACTAAGCCGCTAAGCAGTGTTGTTAAGCCACAAGACTAATCATTTGTGACTAGGAAAATCACTTCCATCAAGGGGAGTTTGAGACAGTGCTTACTAAATAATCCAACCTTTATTGGTACTCATCAAGGTCTAGCAGAGGTGTGTGTGTCATGGAAAAGTCTTTAAAAAATGAGAAAATGAGAAAAAATACTTCAAAATGGGAAAAAAAAATTGTTTTATATAACAATATATTTCAATGGATCCAAGCCATTATTAAAATCCTAGGTTTACAATCTATTCAGAATGAAAAAAAAGTCAAACTAACTTCTTGTTATTAAATTATGAAATAAAATCAAACCTGTTCCACGTAAATCTATATGAAATGGTAAAAAATTACATAGAAAAATGAACACAGAACACAATTTGTCTTACCATCTGTGCATACTATTTTTAGAAAGGTTTTATGTATCTGTACTAGAAGTTTATGGTGATTAATTAGGTAAAATTAGTGTGTTGAAGAGAGAAATGAAGATATGCTTGTATTTTTAACAGTCATAAAAACAGTTTATTGGAAGTATTTCATTTCTTTCACAATAGGACTAGTAGTGAAGAGATTTCCAGTTAATCACAACAGAGTGTGCTGAGCTGAACTTACGACAGTTGTTAAGACCATTTGCCCCAATACCGGGCTTTAACTGTCAAGAATCAAATTTAAAAATGTATTCAGATAAATAGTTGTAATGTTTTCAAACATCAAAACCAAGAAAGTATCAAAATGGTTTATAAACAAGATGTGCATTATGCTGGTTTTATATATAATATTCCAAACTTTAGAACATGCTACTCTCTTTATTTTGCTCGTTTCTGTTTAAAACTTTTTTACTGTCTTGTCCTGATACATTGTGACTCAACAGTTACAGGAAAATTCAATATAGAAAAACCATTATTTAACACTGGATCTATATTTAACAAACAATTTAAAGTTCTTGTACAGATCTATAAACAAATCTTTTTTTAATGTTCAGTTTGTTACACCTCAACGTCTCTTATTTCCTTCCAAAGTAAAGCAATCAATGCTGTCCACAGATATTTTGCTTTAAAAACATTTTGCAAACATCTAACTTTGTGTCTGTTCACTACCTCCCACACCTTCAAAAGTTCTGGGTCTAGATCCAGAGCACGTAAGGCATATGGAGTGAAATTAGGTGAAATTTGGACAACTAAATTCAATATTGAGATTGGAAAGGTCTGCTAAGCTCAGCAAGTGACATCCATTTTCGCCTCCAACTGGCACTATGTAGAAACTCAACCTCAAAACAGAGGTGTTTGCTTCAGCACACTGAAGCGTCATGGTAGAGATGCTAGCTCCGCTGCCACAAACTTTAAATTAATTTAAATTAATTTACCTTAATCATTAACTCCAGCTGGGATCAACCTGGGCTTTCAGTGCTGCAATTATATGAATGCTGGTTCTTATAGCCCTAAGGCAAAGAGGAAACTGAATATTGTTTTTTTATTTCCTAGCCAAAGAACTGAATTCCAGGTTAAGAAGGATGGGAGCTGTTAATGGACTGAAGAATTTGTATTGTCTTTTTTGGTGTTTTACTGGAAAAAGATGGAGGTAAGTACATTACCACAGTCTTCTTTTTGAGAGCTGTCCATTTGCTGTACAAACACTCCGCAGCAGTACGTTGTTTGAACGTGCATAATATTTTAGTACAAAGCCTGTAGGGATCCAATGTTGTGCCAAACTACCCATTTTTGCCTTGTTATTCTTGCGTAAAAAAAGAAAAAAGGTCAGAACCTCTCCCTAGCGAAACCTACATTTGTTCTCTGACTAAAAAAAGAGACCAAAACCAACAGTGTTTGTTTTACTGTCAATTTGTGGCAGTTGATTTGCCCATTTTGCATGAGAATTTTTTGATGCCCTTCTAAATCCAAGATCAGTTAAGAAGATCAGTAGCTGGGATGACTTTTTATCCCCATTTTGTGGTTTCAAAAATGATGTTTCCTTCTTGTGCTATTGAAATTTACTTCAGTTTTAAAAGAATGTAGGAAATTTCTTTTTTCCTGATCTTTGACCTAGACGTCTCAATTCTAAAGAGTGTAAGTAAACAATGGAGTTGGAGGAAAGTATTTTAAATGTAACTTTTATTCTTGCTCTTTCTCACAGAAGCTTTTTGCTTTTTCCCATGCTAGAGATGACTAAAAAAGAGAAGACCACACCATGAAGAATGGTCTCAGCCTCTGGACCTCTTAACTACAACAAATACTTGATGTTTCCCTTTCTCTCTCCTATTGTTCTGTGGATGCTTTTATGGCAAAAAAAATTTTCAGTGTGCTGTTTGGGGGACCTTTCTCCCACCTTTTGTTACCTCTGCCTCCTGATGGTCTTTGTTTTTCAAGTTTTTATTTAAAAAAAAAGACCACTTTCAAGTGCTGCTTTAGTCCTGACTCATTTTCTGCTGTTCACTTTCCTTTCTCCGACAGTCACTGGTTTTACCCCGGTGCATTTACTTTACACATTAAAAGAAAGGTATTGAAGCTGAAATCACAATGTAAAAATATTGGCCCCATCTTTCCTTACAAATATATCGCCTAATTTTCAGATCTGTTCTTTGGAATCTTATTCTTCAACTTTGCGTGTATCAGGTTTGCTTCAAGGTAATTCTTTTTTATCAGAAGAACAGTAACAAGTAAACCTCCCGGCCTATGAACCAGTATCCAAATAAATTTCAAGGGCTTTACTTTACAGTTAAACAGAAGTGCTTTTCCCATTTACTTTCATAAAACAACAGTTGTGAGGCTCCTTGCTCCAGGCTCATGTATGTATTAGTTCAAAAAGTTTCTCCCCCTCACACTGCCTAGAGAGTAGCTAAGCTACAGAATTCATCAGGAAGTATAGATATTAAAGATAAAATAAAATGAAATGGTATTAGTACAAACATATCTGCATAGTTAAAGTAACATTGGAAGTATAAGCCAGGATCAGAGACATAAATTACGTAACAGATGAAAAAACAAAAAAACAAACAAAAAAAAAACCTCAAGATCTAGTTTTGCTATAACAATTTTGTGCACTTCTTTTCTTAAAGACCTACAATGTTTGCTGAAAGGCTTTGATCGATGAGTAAGAAAATAGCTTCTTCCTTAATTTAAATGAGTTGAAAAAATAAGATCTTATATATCTCTCTATATATTCAGTAAATGTATTTGTATGTCTACAAATAGATAGCTAGATACTTTATTCACTGCCATGGAGGCACATTTATATGTAGAAAGATAAACAAGAGGAAGATTTGTAGAGCTCCATAAAAGTTCCAAAACCTTGTCAGTACTCACATTGTTTCCCTGGTATATTTACTGGTGTGCAGACAAACAACTAATACCTGAAAGATTTTCAGTCAGAGGTCTAAGTTAACTTCCTTAGTTCCCAGTTAAGCTCTTAGAGAAATTGCCATGGTTTCTGAACAAAGAAGTCCATCGACTTAGGTGCCTAAAAGCAGAAACCTATTTTTTAGATAAAGTCTGAGACATTCTGAGTTTCCAAAAATCATTTGTTCTCAATTAATTATTCAAAGTTTAAATTTTACATCCACAAAATCAGTTTACCAGACTACTGAAATTCCGTACTTCCACTGCCAGGATTTTAACTGGTTTAAGTGGATTTCAAGACAGGTACAGCATTTTGTTCATCATTCAGCTTCTTTTTCAGAGGCACTACAGTATTTGATGACTAATTGCTGTACTGAACATCCTCTTTCCTGTTACACAGTTTGACTTTTACAAGGTTTTTGGGTAGTGTACAGCGAGCTTTGCTTTCAGAGTGACCGTGCCATAGAGGTAATGGAATTCACGCTTGGCCTATTGTGCAGAACTGCCAATTTCGGTACTGCACGGCTATTTCATAGCATGACTTTTAGTTCACAGCAAATCTCTTCCCTTTCTGAACACAAACTGCAAATTATACAATTAGTGTCCTTTTATATCTGAAGAAAGAAATCTAAATGTTAACTAAATACCTTCTTTTTCTCTTGATGTGTATTCAGAATGGCATCTCAGTCGTCTTAGTCCACCAACCACACACTATTAATAGTCTTTTTTTTTCCTTCAGACTTGCCATTTCATCTCACTTCTAAAACTCCAATTACCACCAGATTTCATTTTTCTGAATACTTTTGCATCTTTGTTTTCATCAGCTTCAGTTAGTCCCTGTGCCATAGCAATTCCAGGGAGACTGTACATTTTACCAACTTTCTCTCATCTTCTAGAGAAGTAGATTTCCCAACAGATCTCAGTAAAAGCAAAGAAGATTTTTGTAACAAAACACAGGCAGACTTTTGAATGACCCCTTTCATCATTTATAGAGGTTTACGCTTTTTTTTGTCTTTTTTTATTGAGAATTTTCCTAGATTTTCTATTGCTAATCTTCATTAGCTGTTTTGCTACAACTTACTTTTTCCTTTCTGAATAGAAATGGAATAGGAAGAAGAAAACTGGTTTTGTTTTCTGAAAATGATCCCCAAAATGTTGTAATCTAGTGAGATTTCTCAGCTGGAGCAGAAGAAACACGTGCACTTGAATTTTCAACATCTTTGATGAATACTCTAGCCACTGGATTATTCTGTGCTCTCTGGTATCATAACTTTCTCAGTAACATTTAATTAAAACTGATACTGTCCATGCAGCGTGTCTGTTTCAACATTCAGCACCTCCCGTTCACCAACGAAGTCCATATATTCCAACATAACCACATAACTCTTAACAACGTAACTCTGTCTTGCACCAGTTCATATTTTTGAGACTATACTCCAAGTGTCTGCGCTGTCCATTACTGTAGCTCTTAGACAACATCAGTAAGATCAGTAAGTAAAATAATTTTGTTTTGCTTTGTTTTTAATGGGCAAGCTGAGACTTCTTCAGCCTGTAGCTTAAATTGTTCAGCATTTCAGATACCATCTGGTTGGTGCTGGACACATGCCATAGACGGACAAATACTTACAGAAAGAGACTTGGTTGTTATTGCCACATTCATCCTTTGGTTCTGTTTTTTTACACTGCAAGTCTTTCCTAGTTTATAACCATATTTACCTTCATTCGCAGGAAATCATCCTCTTTTAACAGGCTACTTTACAATCTATTTTAAATACAGCATGCACGTGAACTGAAGAAAAAAAATAATCAATTTTCATAAGGGCTTGGAACCTTCTGCTACCTCCCATCACTTCTCATATGAACTGTGGGTAGTGTCATCAGGTAGGCAACTTTTAGACCAAGAACAAGTGATGCAGCAAGAGTTATTTCAGCCTTGACAGACAACTCCACCCCCTGGCCCGTCATGCACACGTTACAATTCAGTGAAATGAAAAGCAGTTTTCAATGGGGAGAAATTGATTTTATGCCTGCACTGAACTTGGCAAGACTGCCTCATAAAGAAAGGGGTTGGTTTTTTTTTTCTTCCAAGTTTTGAAAATTACTTAAACCATTTTTTTTTTCCTGCTATCTCGCTCCAGGTTTTATGGAAGAATAGTTCTCCGTACCAAAGACTGTTTGAAAGTTAGAGGCACAGTCACATGTATGCACTCACAGAGCTGGCAACCAAATACCTTAATTCTCGTTATGTCTTCTAAGAGCTTCCCAG
Organism: Aptenodytes forsteri; assembly: GCF_000699145.1. Taxonomy (NCBI): domain Eukaryota; kingdom Metazoa; phylum Chordata; class Aves; order Sphenisciformes; family Spheniscidae; genus Aptenodytes; species Aptenodytes forsteri. The sequence continues at coordinate 1,705,026 of NW_008794155.1, read as the reverse complement.
TAGAAAGCTGTAGGTAATTAAACCCCTTCTCCCTCCTGTATGCAATTTTGCAGGCACTATGACAACTGTTCTGTTTTATTTTACAGGAACTTGATAGGACCAAAATCCAGTACTGTGGTGATGCTGGGAAGTCAGTGCAACCTCAGACTTCCCTTGAGCATGGCAAAGTTTGATCATGTTCATCTTGGAACGCAACAGCGCACTGCATGTTATAGAAATGGATTATCACTTTTGATTCTTGTAAGTGTCTCCTATTCAGCCAAGCATGTCATCCTTCAAACCCGTATCTTTTTTTTCTGGTGGCAATTCTGTAACCACTAGTTCAATCCCTTAAATGAAAATTTCTAAAGCCAGACCGCTTGTTTGAAGGCTGCATTGTCACAAGCAGCTGCATTAATTAAAGTAGAAAATCCAAATGCTTTTATAGTTATTGATGCTTTGAAGGAATTGAAGCTTTTACAAGCTGCTTTTCCAGCTGTTATCTCGCTTTTTCACCTAGCTCTCCCTGTGCCTTCTCGCAAGTGTTTTTTCCCTTGACCTAAAGTGATTTACAACTTATCTATGTTCAACAACTGGGAAGACTGCTTGAGTGACTTGACATCTGTTTCCATACAGCTAGAGATCTCTCCATCACCCTTGATCTAAGGACAGTTGTTGACATGCACAGAGATTCAAATGATTGTCAGATCTGACTGTAATCGGTCTTTTGTAGAGCTTCAGTGAGCTGTTGAACAGAGATATAATCTCAGGAGAACAAGTCCCTCAGTGCACATGAGCTCACTGACATTTATTCTTTAGGCCAGCATAACAATCAGGCTTTCACCCTGCTTTGGTGCTTAAGACAAAAACAAACTTAAAAGAAAAGGCAAAGGGGAAAAAATACTTACCCCTCACCAATCTACAACCTATACTCTCACCAACAAACAAACAAACAACAAAGATAAATAAAAATAAACTAAAAAACCACAAATCAACTCTCTAGATAAGGTGCATTTTATCAAACTTTTTAGTAAGTCAAAATTCTCCCAAATTCTCCCAGAACTACAAGATTTGATTCTGATTGAGTTCATTATCCTAATTTTGTCAAAATCTCTCTCCATCCCCTATGAAATGTTAATCCTTGCAAACTACAAGGTGGCAGTGATGCCAGGATGTCGCATTGGTCTTCAGGACATGAAATGAATCTTGTCCTTTCTGGTATGTAGGCAGATAAATAGGTGGGCAGACTGGTAGGGAGGTAGGTAGATAGATGGGATATTTTGCTTATTTGTTACATTATCTGAATTTATGTCAGAAGAACTGACACAGAGCGTCAGGGTGAGCACAGCGTGAATAGAGAAATATACCCATCATGGGTTTTTGTCTTTCTGCATTAGATGAGGTGTACAGAAAGCATGCGAAAACACCATTTTACAGTGACAGACCTCAAAAAGAAAAAGGCAAATGTCAGTAAAAAGATACAAAATAAGATATGTGGAATCATTTTAAGAGGATGACGAACAGCAAGAACGGGAAGGATGAAGAACATTAATTACATTTATAACAGAAAAAAGCTTTGGGAGCACTGGGTTTGGTACATCTAACAGTGGATATGTTTTCAAGAGCAACAGCTGCTTTTATGTTGCTGAGCCTTTAATGAAGTGCTACCAACTTTTAGTCAGAGAAATCTGTTCTGAAAACTGTTACTAAGTCACTCAGCAGAAGCTACTCCTCATGTATTTGTAACTGATCTTTTTCATCCTTTTGTATAGACACACCTGATCTGAGTATTTGGTAGTAAACAAAACCTTTAATCTGAGCAAGCAGATAATGTAATCAAATGACAAAAGTCACTAGCTGGGAAAAACAATGATAAAAACAAAAATCAGATGAAACATCCAAAAAAGATAGTGGTAGACTTTTAGTCAGAGAAATCTGTTCTGAAAACTGTTACTAAGTCACTCAGCAGAAGCTACTCCTCATGTATTTGTAACTGATCTTTTTCATCCTTTTGTATAGACACACCTGATCTGAGTATTTGGTAGTAAACAAAACCTTTAATCTGAGCAAGCAGATAATGTAATCAAATGACAAAAGTCACTAGCTGGGAAAAACAATGATAAAAAAAAAAATCAGATGAAACATCCAAAAAAGCCATAGTGGTAGCAAGTAGAAGACAGAGCAACAAAATATAGAAAAAAACTGCACAAGAATCTGATGCTGGCCTGATGCAAGTATCAAGGGTTTCACAAACTAGACGATGATGTACTTGTCAATAACACCATTTCCGAGACAGGAAATTATTTCACTAAAATGCAAAAGCATGAAGGTTCACTTGCAGTTCTCAGTAATACCACTACATTAAGAAGAGCAGACGACAGGTATTAGGTATGACACTGATTATTCACACCAAATAAACACTTTCACATATGAGCTCAGGTGTAATACAGGGTGACAGACTGGATGGCCATCCAAAAGTAGAGTCCAGGCTAGGAATCCTGCACACACAACCTGTGTGACAGTCTCGTTAATTATTCTATTTATTCAGAACTACGTAAAAACATTCTAAAATGACAAATTCCCAGTTTGAAGCAACATACATTATTACCAGACAAGTCATTCACATACACATGTGGAACACACAGACGAGAACTGAACACTAGCAGAAACACAGCTCAGTTGCCTTTAAATTAAATATTGCTACTAATTATATAGTATGTAAGTGCAACTAACAGGTACTCTGCCATAACCTTTATGGAACATATCCTCATACATGAAATAAGAACTATTCATGTTGTTTAATACAATTATGATCTTCACAGTCACCATTTCCTTCAAATAAAAAAAGTTTACTGTACTATGGGACCCTGTAGTTCCCCAGAAACGCATATATTTATACACATCATCAGGAAATATTAATGGAAAAATGTGAAAGTTTGATTTAAATAAAGTCTTCAAACAAGGTTCAGATCAAGATTTCAAGATGATTTTCATTCCAGTCCCTGAATTCCAGGAAGAGATGTCAATATTGAGATGTCCCTCTCATTCTTCTGAAATATATATTTAGATCCATGTAACATAACCAATGAGGCTTTAATTTGAAAAACATCAGATCGGGGTCTCAAGGGTATGCTGAGTAATCAAATGTACAGGAAAACCAAAAATGCACGCAAGATCATGCAGAATTGTCTACATACTAAGTGCATGCACCATACATTTTTGAGCAATTTGTTTATTAGACTCATAATTGAAATTTTTCTTCTATTTGGAGCTATTAATATTCTCTAACCTTTCTGTAAGGCAGCTGATGTTCTTTATTCCAGACTTTCAAGTATGATGCTAAGAGGCTAATATAGCTAACATATATAATTACATGGAGATTGTGTGGCTATATTAGTTTGTTGGGTTTTTTTTTATTATAGATAGCTACATAAATCAAGAGTAAGTTCACAGAAATCAAGGCACTTACAGGGCTATAAAATAGATGCAGATAAAGATGACCTACCCCATTAGAATAAAGGTTCATTATGGCTGCTTTTCAGGTAGGAAGAATTGATTGACAATAGGGGGACTATTTCCCATGAACAAAGCATCCAAGAGATATAGAACCCTTTACCTGATAGGAATGATCATATTTAGTCATTATTCAAAATCAGATGAATCATTTATGCAATACACTTGCCAGAATAAATTTCTTACTAGCCATTTGACTATTTATGTATCTTGTGATGCTATACAATTGGTTTCTGAATTTCAGTGACATTCCTTCCCTGCTTTGATCTCTCTTCAAGCAAGCCAGCTATGAACATAATTTCACAGATGTATATGTATCATTTCCTTTGCACAATTTTGTGAATAGAAGTATGTTTTTATTAATGTTGCAAGGAGAATATAAAAGGCCCCAGGAATAGAAAAATAATTTATGGATTTTCTTGCAACTTGCACTGGCAAATAACTCTTTGCAATATTTGCTTCGGTCTAATTGCTGATATATAATGACATTTTTACTTAAACTAAAGATCAAATCAAGGTTACTTGCAGTTCTAATTAAAGCTGCAGCCTCTGAGTACTGACTGGGTGAAAGAAAGATTGTACTGCTGGATGAATTGGCTTTCAAACTTCCCTGTGCTCTTTGTTGTTCATTCTGTAGTTCCACAACAGGGTTAAGCAGTCCAACATTAACCTTGAGTTTGAGATTGAAGAAAGATTCTGTATGCTACTATTCAGATTAACAAGAGGAAATGAAAGGAAAAAAAAAAATCTATTCTCCTTGCCTCCCTGCTTCCATTCCTTACTCCTAAATTTTGTAAAACCTTTTACATACGATAATCACAAAATACCATTAACTTGAGGAACAAAGAAAATTCACTCCATTTCAACACAGTCACTATTTAAACAAACACACATGAGAAGGATACAAATTTGCCAGAATAGAAAGAACTAATCTTGAAAAATTGCTAATATTTAATCAGTGAAGTTTGTTCAGAGGACTAGATGATCTCCTTTATTCACTTAAGAAGCGCACATCCCCAAGCTGAACTAAAACATTAATATAGAGACAGCCTGGTAGTAAGGCAGAATCATTGCTGTCTCCATTGAGCAAAGTGGGCAGAAAACTAATACAGGGAAAACAAAATTTGTAAAGATGAATTCTTGTCCTAACCACAGCAAGATGTGTTAGATCCAGTGCGAGCTAACACCAGCATAAGGATGGAGACGATGGGGCATTTAGGGAGGAATCACATCAGCACCACATTGGATGAGCTAAAACCATAACTGAACTTGTGCACGTGACATGTGACACTGTTCTTCACAATTTCAGAGGCGGGACACTTTGAGGTCAGAGCAAATGCTGCAGAGTATTTTAGAAGTGTGAAAATTCGAAGCCTGGGAGAACCAATGCTGGGACTAAGCTGGATGGTCTCTGGGGACAATTTGGTGAACGCTTCCAATTTGAGGCATCAGCAAGTTATGCAGAAATCAAAAATAAAACAATTTTTTTCATTTCTTAAAATTTTAAGCTCAATTGTTTAATGTGACACTGAGTAAAAGCAGCAAGGTGAGATTTTTTGATGGTATTTTAAAGTGCATGTTGATTTTAAATCTGTACTCTCTCATACATTTAAATTTTTAACCATCTTTAGTTTAAATTAAGTTTACACTACTGAAATCTAAGCAACTTCTCTGCAGACTATCCAGAAAGTAATAGATAACTCCAATCTATATCCATGTACACACTGACACAAGATTCACCAAAGTCTTCCTTCTCACTTATTTTTCTTACCCCAAATTACAGACACTAAGATAGGAAGCTTTTTCTGACATTGGTAGCTGTCAAAAACCTCACCTAAAACAAGAACCTGGGAGACAATGCTGCATTTTAATTTCCATCTGATTTCAAAACAAGATATTTTTCTGTCCTACAGGCAAATTACTTCAGAACATGATGGTGCAAATGTGCCATTGTTTCAGTCTGATAAATGCTGTGCTTTCAGCTACTTTTTCCACTCTTGCACTTAAAATACTTTGGCTTTAGTCTTCAGCTCCTGCTGCTTTTGCTAATACTCCTTTGCCCACTACCTTATTTATTTTCCAGATCTTCCTGCTTTGGTCACCTACTCTTAGATTTGATGTTTTTTTCCACCTACATTTATTTTCTGCTTTATTCTTTAATATATAAGCAAGCAGATTTTCTCCCCATAGTTCCTGGTTGCTTCTTAAATTTTTTCTCTTGGCTTCCAATAGCATTCTTAATCCAAGTCATTGCAGTAGCTCACCCACTCAGCTTAAATGTCATAAAGGAAAATATTTCAGGTATGAGATTATTACTACCCAATTACAAGGTCCTCTTAAAGATGTTCCATCTCAAAGAAACTCCATTGCTGGTTTCTTCTGAGTTGACAAAGCAGTGAGTTGGTGACATGCTCCATAGCTTGAACACAGACTGTTATTATAAATTGCTTGGTTATTTGTTACACAGGTACAGGAGAAATATGACATACGTAGGTTCTATTTGATGTATCATTTAACTGAATAATATTTTAAAGTAGCTTGAACATAGTAAGAGTTAAATGGAAAATTATTCACAGAACAGGGTAGGCCCTTATATGTAGGTCTTGACTTCTAGAGATAATCTTTTACTATATGATTCTGGGTGAATAAACTAAAAAAGGATTCAAAAACCCTGTCTAAAAGAAACTCTATAAATTTTATATGTCAGTATTCACCTCTCATTTTACTGGTTCTTTACCTTAAGCATCAATATGAATAGTATTTGGTTTCCAGAAGTGTTTGCAGAAAGAAAAAGTTTTGCATCTTTTCAGTGTTTTCAAAAGAAATTATTTGTTCAACAACTTCAAGATGCTCTTTATCTTCCCTCCATTTGTTAAAATGCAGGATTTCACAGGAATTAAAAATCTGTTACAGTTTATTACTCTGCAGGCTAACAGCTTTAATTGGTCAAATAATTATTTGCTAAGAAAATTTCAGCCAACTACCTTGAAGTATGCTGCTGGTGGAGAGGGAGGATTATTTGCTAAGAGGATGCAGCTGCAGAACACATTCCATGATATCATAAGATAGTCTGACTGTGTCTGGAGAGGCTGAAGAACTTTTTTTTTTATTCTTCTTCTTTGTTAAAGAGATATGGAAGAATCCCTATGCCAGCTCTCCCTTTTATCCAAACCTCTCAGTAACTTTTAATCTTTCAAAAAATGATAAACCAAAAAGTGCCCTGTGGGGGAATCTGTCGCTTTTCACAAGAAAGCATCACATATTCTGTTAGGGCTGTTGTAGCTCTATGTGAAAGGCAGTTGCATATCACGGTAGAAAAGGTAAGAGAAAACATCCATTTGATCTGTATATCCTGCAGTCCTAACCAGCATTAATTATACTGCAGCTGTAGTTACAAGACAACAAAGAAATTCTCAGCAGTCGTTTACAACCAAAATTCAATTTCTTTAGACTAGGATCTGTCTATACCTGAGAACATGACCTTATCTTTGCAGCTTTGTTTACTTCTCCCATTGATTTAGATCCAGAAGATAGAACTTATTTCAGTGATAAACTTCTGAACAATATAGACACAGTATTTATCCTCTTTTGTGCCATCTTTTTAAAAACTCATAAAGCTTTTTTATTACAAACACACCTTCAAAATATTACTTATTTCCTGAGATACGCCTCACACAGTGAATGTGTCTCACTTCATGAGACATGCAGAATGGCAAAGTTCAGTTTTTGAAGAAAAATACGCAAGTTTTCAACTTTGAAAATATTAAGATCTTGTCAAAGAATAATAGGGGAAAACCAATCAGAACAGTATATAATAATTTAGAAAGACAATTTGCCAATCATTTGCTCTACTCTGAGCTTCTGTGGGGAAGTTCTCCTAAGTGACAACAATTTGACTGGCAAATTGTAGAGCTGCAAAAGCTCATCTTTGGCATCTCCATTAAAAGGCTTTCAGCTATTCCTTAGCTTGCTGAATGTAGTTTTATTTTGTTTACTTGTTTGGATGTAATTGCATGCAATTTGTAATTGTGTTTTCCCCTATAATTATATATGCCACTTTTCGTAGTGAATAAATGATGCAGCAACCACCAAAGCATGGCAGTATAAAGATACATGTGGTGAAAACTGGTAAGATTTTCATGACTACGTATGTTTTTAATGTGTATACCTATCATGTAAAAGAATGAAGACCTACTAATTTCTGTTGTGCATGCATTTCAAAGCTGCACCAATTTTTCAATGGAAATCTAAACATGCATTAAAATTCTTTTCATCTTATTGATCACAGCGCAATAAATACTTTGCTAAACTAAAATCCTTTCATTGTTTTAAATCTTTTTTCAGATAACTTTGTGTAAACTCACAACACTATAATTAACTGAAATAGAGATATTTTACAAACCTCTGTATGGCGTCCAGTGATCCCTGAGTGTTATATAGTGCAGCATTTCACATGCTGTATTTCATTAATTTCTAGAAATAAGTCTAAAATATAGAAGTCTTTCAGTCACCAAATGGATGCTTTTGATAATCCCTTCAGGTATTAATTGAAGAACACATTGCTTATACAGAAACGGGGACAAAGTATATAGCAGAATTGTATAGTAATGGAAACTGATGTCAATACAGTTCACAGAAATGAAAATCTCATTCAGAGTGTAAGAAGTCCAAATCTAAACAATTCAGAATCCAAGCCTGAAGTGAAGAAAAACATTGCAACTGTGGATATAAAATGATGAGAAACTAGAGAGGAAATTCTCATTGTCCTCCTCCCTGCTGATAGTGAGATGAAGAGGAGACAATTCCCTTAGAGTCAGCTCATGCTGGCTGTTACTCTCTCATTAAAGCACTTAGTTCTTATGCTTAACCACTGCTTCAGTTTTTTTCCTTAGTTTCCTTTTCCTTCTAACAAATCTTAGATCTAACACCACTGTAGAATCCACAACCAAGAATTAAGCACTTCAGTCTCTCCATCGTATAAAATGTGATGCTCCCAAAGGATCTTCTGAACACATGCACATGGAACAAGGAGGCACAGGGAAACATTGGCTACAGATTAGACATCTTTTAATTGGAAGCTAAGACTGAAACAAAACTGAATCCCCTAATCCATAGCCTGTGGGGCAGGCATGGATGTGAATCCTTCAGAAAGAAAAGGGAACAGAAAGAGTGCTCTGACCACTAAGCCATTTTAGCTGAGTGGGTCGGCAGGAACACCACGAGTTCTTGTGCCTCAAGCACTAAGTTAATAAAAGTGTCCTAGATCTGCCAAGCTTAGATGAGAGTTTATCCCTAATTTCTCTAGCTAAGGTGGGTTTTGGATGCACAGAAAAGCAAAGCCTGGTACACCTTCCTATTAAAAAGAGAACTGTCCAGGAAGTTTCAAGAGCCTCCACCTTCAGTTAGCCGCTGAATGAGGGCGGATGGGATCACACACAGAGGTAAGCTACTGATGGAATCATGACCTTTTCTTTAGTTTGGAAAAAGGCAATTTTTCTCCTAGTGCTTCAAATACATGCCACCCAAAATTTTGGCCCACAGATCTGAATTTACTGTATGGAAAAGTACATTGCAGCAGTTTACCAAGATATTTTTGCAGTATTGACAGAATACTAGCAAAATATTTGGATTCCTTTAGGTTCACCATTAACAAAAGCAGAGTGAAGGAGCAAAACATCTCAAGCAAACAGCCACAGTGAAAACACTTTAGTCACTTAGAAAAATGGCTGCAATTGCAACAACAGCATTACTAACATTGAAAAAAAACATGTGCATAAACCTACTAACTAGCAACAGTGTCTTTGTACTCTAGCCTAAACATTCTCCTCTGGCACAAGAACATCCGCATATGGCGTATGTCTGTGTATTTAGAAAACATGAATTACAAAGCTGGTGAGGGGTGTTACCGTTCTGCACATGAATCATTGGTCACATTCACGTGATGACAGTTAAATTATAGTTTATCTGTCAAGCCACAGTCATTAACTCTGTGTGTGTGTGAATATGTGTGTGTATGTAAAATACACTCCATTACCCAAGTATAATGCACATGGGTTAAGCTATCACATTTTACTTTGAAATAGGATGGACTATTCATACATTTTTGCTGCTCATTTGACAAGCAGTAACTTCCTGAACTATTGCAATTTGTCTACGTGACTGTATTCTGATCAGTCCACCCAACAGACATCCTATTATCCTCATTTTACAGATAAAATAACTGAGACATTATAGTAAAACAGCAAAATTGCTGTTTCCACACCGTCTTCAAGATATAGCCCGTCTTCAGTAGTCTTCCATACTCTGCCTTTTTCAAGTTAGTTTTTACAATCTTTTTAGTATTGCAATAGTTGCAATAGATATATGTATGTATGTTATGTGTACATCTTTTGTAGGAAATAAAATTATTAAGAAACTTTACTAAAATAAAGTCACTGATGTGACTTTTTATTGTTTTCCAATTTTATTAATACATTTTACCCCTCCCAACCCCAATTCATTTTCAGGGCAGATTTTTGTAACGTTATGCTCAACCTTTTACTATCTCCATCAGGAGCTGGAAACACACAGAACGGGTAAATATAAAAATACAAATGAATTTGTAGCTCGTGGAAGTCCAGCACTCTCTCTGTAATTTCCATTGGCCAGTTGTTTCTGGCAACCGGGGAGGGTGGAGGAGAGGGAAGAATGCAAAACGTAAGACACATTCAAATGCCTTAGAAAATTTCCTCCAAAACACAATCTCAATCCATTTCTCCATCAGCGTTCGGACTGACCTCCTAGGAACAAATCTATTTCTTATTTCTCCGTCATCAAACGAGAATGAAAAGGAGAATGAAAACAATAGACGCAACGGACAATGACCATTTCTCAGGCAGGCAGGAGCGGAGAACTCATGTTTTCTGATAATCTGCTCTCCTCCATCCCCACTTCCCACCCTGTCCCTTTACAATGCAACGCCTGTTTGTGAACCAGGCACGGTTACAATTGCAATATTTATGCTCTGTAATTCAGGTAGTAATTTACTGATGAGCTGGTTTAAGCATTAAGCTGTTGCAGAGAGGATGCTGAGACAGGCTTCTGCAATGCAGCAGGTTGCGATGCCAGCACTGACTTTTTGCTACGCTCTCCCTCAGTTTGAGACACTTTTCACTGGACCTGGCTCAAACTCCCAAACAGTAGTTACTATTTCTGATGCTGTTAGTGCCGACTGGAGAGTGCTTGATCAGGTGCAACTATGGTGTTGTGATTAGTGACTACACTTTTGTGCACATGTATTACTGGGTGACACTTATCAGACACCTAAATGACTGCTATCTGCTTCATTATGTGCAAAGTTTTGTCTTCCACTAATGAAAAACAGAAAGCAGAAAATAAGGGGTAGGAAACAGTTGTGAAAGGAGTGGGGGAGCAGGGCGATTCTCACCCCAGCAGCAGTTGCTTCCCATGAGAACCCACCACAGGTTTGCACGGGGGCAATGGCACGAAACCACTAACAACAGAAAGGTGCATCACTGCCACAGGGGCCTGGAAAACACAGCTGCAGCAGCTACGCAAGAGGTTACACAGCTGAAAGCAAAAGGCAGGCTGGAGAATTGCAAACGCAAGGCCTGTAGCTACACAATGGTGAAGGCACCTGTGGGACCACACAAAATCCTTTAACTGTGCATGTAGGTATTGCTGTCTGTATTACTGTCAGAATACTGTTAACTCCATAGAGGCCTTTTCACCAGGGTACCAGCACAGTAGCAATACTCCCCTCCTCCTTGGTTTGTATAATCTTAGCTTAAATATTTGTAAGAAACATGTGCCTCTATTCTTTGTTCTGTACTTCCTCCTCAAACTGAGTAACTAGTCACCTACATTCTAAAACCTGACATTATTATAAAAAAAAAAATCATATATGAAACTACTGTTCCATTATATCCAGTTTTTATCCCACGTACTATCAGATAATCTAGTGAACCTGTTACCAAAAGAAACCTTTACATCTTTGAAGTCTTCAACTCGTTACCATATGGTACCCTGACTTTGAGATCAGTATAGAGAAACTCAAGTTATATTCACAACAATGTCAACGAATCACAGATAAATCTGCATCAAGTCACGGGTATTTGGCATGCTAACTTTATCTGCACCAACTGTGGTCTCTTTGTCAAACCATTCTTGGGTAAACTGTGGTTTTGCAGCTATCAGATTCTGTAGTCAAGACAAGATTTGCGCGTAATTTCTCTTACACACCAGCAAACCCATTCTGGGATGAATTAGCTCTTCTCCAAGATGTTCTACTGCTGTAGATTTCCATAATCTGTTAAAGATGCCTATTAAAAAAGTAAGAAGTTTGCAGCAGCAAGAGCTCATGGTTTAATCCATGAGAGTTTCCTCCACGTACAGATACATGCAACAATAGTTGCAAACATAACAGTGGAAAACAGGGTTGCAAGTACTGTATGTATTTTTCATTTAAACTCAGTAATTCTTTAGAAGGCTTATTATGTCAAAATAAAAGTGTTAGTATCATTTATATCCTTCTGAGAAATATACTACCTTATATATCAAGAAAACTAATTAGAGTCAAGAACATTGTTTTCTTGTTCTTTCCAAATGGTACACAACCTTTTTATTGGCACAGTGAATTGTCCCTGGTTGAAAGTGATGATTCCTTCAGAGCTAAACACTTAAATCTTTATTTAACAGTGGAGCGAGCCCTGAAGAAACAATAGTCCCATGTGTCGAAGTAGTATATTTTTGAAAATACAGCCTTCTGCAGAAACAGATTTCAATTACAGTTCTTAATGCTTAAAATACAGTGACCCCATTAACTTATTTTCCCATCTAGTTTATACCTATGGAATATATAACAATTTCAATATAAATGCAGCTGGCCATAACCAACAACAACAATATTTACTTGAGAAATCAAATGCTACATTGTAAATCATTGCATAAATTGGCTTTCTACACTCACAAATGTCACTAGCTCCAACCATACCACAGCAATGACAAGTTGCTATGGAAACTAATGTATAAATTATGTTTTAGAATAATTAAAGTCTGCATTTACTTCAGCATTACAGTATTTATTAGAGCTATGTAGAAAACAAACCATCTCGCATAAAGGCATCCACCATCCCAGAACTGACTCCTGAACCCCACGGAACTGAGAAAGAATGCATCTTTCTGTCAATGAAAGACTTGATAGTTTATCTAACAATACTTGTCCTCTTTGAGAGGAACCATTATCTGTGTTTTGTATCTCCCGTCAGGCACCAAACTAAATGTAGAAATCGGAAGCTGTGTACTCAGCCATTATTTCTCAGGGAGACAAGGGCAAAGCAGACTTGAAGGAAGAAGAGACAACCGTTTTGGATGATGTGAATATTAGCAATGGAACGTATTTCTGAAGTGGATGTAGATCTAGATACATCTTCCTGACCTTGTACGTCTTCACAGAATGCAGCAATGTAACTAATCATTCTCCATCACACGTTAACACAGTGGTAAGCAAACGAAAAAAAAAAACAAACCAAAACCCAGCATCTTAGTCCCAAAAGATCAAATCCTTTGTTCTGCAGAGCATGTCAGTGTATCTGTAGAGGGATCTGTGAAAGGGATGGAGTTAATTGCTTTGTGAGTCCAATGCACTGTTAATAGAAATTTCTTCTGAATAAATAATGTGGAAATAGGAGTATTAAATAGTTCATGATTTTCTAATTTACCTTAATTTGCACTCATTTTGAATTGCCAGAGCTGAATGTGTTCTGCTTCTCAGCTAACTAAGGAGTGCAGAAAACCTCCCCTCACCCTGGAGACACAAGGGAGGTGAGGGCCAGAACAGACGAGCTCCCTGACTCCAGCAGTAAATACACCCTGACGTGACAGTGCGCATGTGCATGCCGTATTCCTTGGTTTTCTGCTGGCAGGGATACACTTGAGATCAAGTATTCATGAAGATGTGAGCAGGGGGTTCCCACAGCTCAGAGGTGTAAAACCCTCAGCCTGATGGATTCCCAGATCCCCGTCACGGGACTGAGTGGGCACTGGCTGACTTCTCACCTCACAGCTTGTTCTGGGGGAAAACGGTAAAAGGCAACATTTTGTGGCATTGACTCCTGTAAAAACACCTTTAGTGGGACTTGATTCTCCATTATTTTGGGCAGTGCCATATCTCTTCTTCCAAGTGACAAATGTCTTCCATGCCTGCCCCTTCTCCCCTCCACCTCTTGTAACAAAAAAAATGTGTACATTCAAATCAAAAGGTTCTACATCTACTAAAAGAAGTAATTCAAAATATTTTATAATTCAGATTTATTTTTGCTTTTGGGAAGGAGCATCCATGCTGTGAACTGTACATCTAGATTTTTTTCTATTTTGACTAATTAAAATCCTATTAAATCCTTTATTAATCCTAATAAAGCTCTAAATAAAATAAAATAAAATAAAATAAAATAAAACGACCCCAAACCCTACCTCTTTGTTCACATTTAAAGGCTGGCTGACTGCAAAGGCAGCAGGGAAACCTGAGCCAAAGAGATCTGTTCATGTACTGGAACAGCAAAGTTGCAGCAAGTTGTCAGTCTCCTCGACAGCCACCCTTTTCTATTTGAGTGGTAACCTCACCTTTTGTTGGCACTTAAATGTGCTTTGCTGCTTAGTCTCTTTGTACCCATCACACATACCTCAACACAGTGCCACTGAAGTGACATTCTGATAAAAAAATCTGCCTCCCCCAAAGTTTTACTCACATTTACTCACTCCTCCCCCCCATTTAGCTAATTGAAGTTAACAGAACAGCAGTTTGAGTGCAGAGTTAGTTATTGCTCTGTTTTTAATGCAGCTTAATTTGTTTTGGTTTTAATAAAGTATTTGTGTCCAGTGATTAAGAGAGGGCCTGAAACTCAGGATTGCTTGGTTCTGCCCCCATCTCTGGCTTCCCAGCTCACAATGTGAACTCAGGACAAAATACTGGTTTTGCTAACTTTTGCTTTTCCTTAATATTACTTACATGCTTAGAATAGTAATCTTCTAAAGAATAATTAATTATGTGTGTATAACATTTGAACTCCCCCACTGAAAGGTGCTATATAAGTGTTATTTAACCTTGAGTTTATTATCACTATGAAGTCTTATAATCAGAAGAACTGAATAACCTTATTCGTACTAAATCATCTTCTAAATATTAATCATTCAGAAGCTTAGAAACATTATTAATACCAAATCTCATTGGAGAGGGAGGGGGGGGGGGGGGGGGGGAAGAGAAAAATTACATCTTTTCAAGAGCAGTGTAGCTTATTAATTCCCCCACTTCACATCTGTCCAGGAACAACTCAAGAATACGCACTGTCTTTGAGGCACTACATAGTACTATTCCAGACAGCTTTGTGTCATGAGAGCTGCTGTTTTAGAACATAGTTCAGTGACAGAGAATACCATTTGACACCAATCTGTAATTTCTCACTGCTGGGAACTTATTTGAGAAAGACTATGTATCAAAAGATCTCTTTTAGCTTAAATTGAGTAAGTTTTCTAGCAGTAATAAAAGAAAACATCAAATTTTGCTATTCAAAACACAGTACTACTCCACTGGTGAAAATAAACTTTGAAAATTAGCTGCTAGACAACAATGGAAAATGTTCCTTAAAGGAGAGCCTAGCAGAACTTTCTTCTTCCTAGTGTCTTGGGGTCTGCAGAGTGTCACATTTTAACTGTTAAATATTGAATTTCCTTAATTTTCTTCCCTCCCATTTAAGTTGATTATGGAAACTTGATTAAGAGATGGATTGAGATTTTCTAAATGAGTTAAAATTCTGCTTCACTCTATTGCTAAATTTAATCATGAAGGCTAAATTTATATAGAACCATTCTTCAGAGGCAAGTCATTTTCATAATGTGAGCTTAGTAAAAATCCAGATTAAAAAAATTGCTAAGGGAACCTTTTTCCCCCCTCCTTCATATAA
>NW_008794155.1:1685012-1689566 GCF_000699145.1 Aptenodytes forsteri | reverse complement strand
TCCTTCATATAAATAAATAGCCACAATCATCAAAAATTCCAGGTTTGTACATAGATTCTTACAGTATCAGCTCAGTCAGAGACAATTGTCTTAGTTTTCTGCTTAAAAGGAATTATCACCTTAGTCACTACGGCTTTAAAAAAAAAAAAAAAGAGCAAATAAAACTGTTCAGATATTCCCATTCTATAGTACTATTAATCTGTCCTTAACTGTCCTTTAATGTACCTCTGTGCCTTTATTCCAAAATCTCTGGTGGCCTCCATTTTCAGCATTTTGTATCTTCAACAACAGGACTGAGTCTAACCCAGATCAGAAATTGTGGGGAGGGTCTTCAAGGTAAGAGGAATCTCAGTGTCCCTTTCAGCAGAATGAAGTGTTGTTAAACACTGAGGTATATTAGTTTGGTTGACCTTAGCTCTCTCCAGCAGAAATGCATAGCTCTGTGCCTGTGTAAACACAAATAAAAACTCCTCCATGCCTCTTAAGAAATACCATCCCCCCCCAAAGCAAAATCAACGCATTACAAGAAAATACAGTATTTCGCTCCATTTCTTTTCCTTTTTAGGACTAATGACAACCTACATGTGACAGATCATACTCACTTCCCTTGAAGTATTACTAGTAGGTGCAGTATTACAGCAATTAGTATGTTATTAGTATCTACATAAAACAGAAGTAAGTTGGTATAGACACAAAATGAGATTGTAGGATTTGATGAAAGTCAGTGGGTTCAAAAACAGGTCGGGGCAGAGTCTGTCGTGGCCTATCAGTTATGATGGCACGGATACAAATTCCAGCTAAGAAGTGCCTTTCTTTTCTCCTTAAGTCATCAGTTAAAACCTGTGAGGTATCCCAAGGTTGGGCAGTCTCCGTTTGTCCTGTATCTTTTATGTTTCCCTAGTGGCCACTTTCCAAAAGACTTTATTGAATTGGTTGGACTCTTGGCATCACCAGCTTAGCTGCTTTTATGCTTCTGGACTGTGCTTCTGAATCCTTAACCTTGTTTGTTATTAGTGTATACCTGACCCAACTGAACTTTGATTTAGCTACTATTTTATTTATTATTGGATAAGAGCTATCGTATCTAGTTGAAATAGTTAGGAGGCAAGAGTTCATTATAAAACTATTTCCCAATAGCAAACATTTTCTCTCCTTCCTTCTTTTTTTAGTGTTTGATTTTGCATTCTCATAGTTTTCCAAAAAAGTTATTTAAACTCCATTTTACATGATGAGACAGAAGGAATGTTTTCCTTGCCCTGCTCTCAAAAATTTGTACCTGTGCAAAGGGAGGGTTGAGAACACCCTGCACAAGGTCAGCAGTGAGACAACATTTAAACCAGCGTGAACCTACTCATGCAGAACTATTAGCTAACTGAGAGCTGAAAATCTGCTAAAAATTTGCTGTACTGCAAAAAGTGAAAGACAACTTAATGGCAAAGGTCAAGGACTGAAATCAACAGAAAGAGATTCTGCCTGAGCCATGGGACAGTATTAGCCAGTATTTTTCTCTAAAACAACAACTTACCCAGCAAATTGCTAAATTCCTCCCATTCAAGACACACATCAGTCAGACAATACACCAGGATTACAGTCCCATGGCAGTTTAAAATACCTGCTCCTGATCTTGTACTGTAACCCAGGCTTGGCTGTCCTCCTCCAGTGTGCCAACACCAGCACTTGCACAATCCAAGCCTGCTTAGAAAGCTTGAACGTGCAAAAAGCTAACCCTACTGATCAAAAAACTGAGTAGTCTGCAGAGAGATCAGCTCCCAACGTGGCTCACTGTACAGATGGAACAGATTTTAAGTGACAGCATAGAAGGAGACAACAGAAACACTGCTGCTAGAGGAACCATATGCAAATAGCCTGATTCACTCTATTTTTTATCATCATTATTATTATCGTTCAGTGTAAAATATGAGCCTATACTTCCATAAAACCTTACTTCCCTGACAAAAAGTCCTTACTAAAGAGGAGAAAGTGGGAGGTTTCCTCCTCTTTTTAGATAATTACTAACTTCTCTCTAGAAAGATATTTTTCTAAAGAGATTTAAAATGCTTTCAATCCCATAGATAAATAAAGACCTCCCAGTAGTACAAGGAGATCCTAATTGATTAGCATTAGCAACATGTCCGACTACATAAAAATAACTGAATTGGTCAATGAGTAATTGTCTCTGCTACTTGTGCAATGGCATTAAGAGAGCACAGCAGAACTGAAAGAACAAGCTATTGTTAAGGTATCATGACAGGTTTTGTACTGTTACTGTTATTACCAGACTGCATCTTGTTAAGGAACATCCCAGCTGTCAGGCAGCTAAGTATAATACAACAGCTAAATATGATGTAACACTGTTGGTCCTTGTGCATGTCATCTTTGGTATGTTTTTGTGGGCTGGGGTTCAGACTCGGACAGCAATTTGAGTTTGAGCTATAGAGTTCCATCCTGAAACGGAAGAGATGACTCTTCCATCGAAGCTCATGACAAGCCATGGGGTACCACAGTTAACAATAACATCCTAAATCCGTTCACTAAACAGTTATTGTTGGACAGAAAGCCATAAATGCAGGCAAGCAATTAAAGCCTTGCAAGGCTGTGGCAATACTCTATCACAGCAGTTTTAGTACTTCAAAATCTACAGTTGTACTAAACTGAGAAAAGTAAAAAGTGTCCAGAGCGGTTACCCAGTACTGGCAGGTTGAAATGTCTTGTTTCAAACTTATACTTGCACTCCTTGGTTTCAGGAACTGTACGTGTGTGTAAGATGGTATTTGGGAGGAGCGTACAGCCCATCACAGAGCATGCTCAAGGTTCTGCTCTCCATCTCAACCAGCACCTGATTCAGGGCACTCAAACACAGTCATTTTAGATGTTAGTTCTTACTAAGACAGTATTTTGGGGAGTCCTTCTTCCCCTTCCCCTTTTCACCCAAAATATCAAACTGACAGATCCCTGCTGGCTTCACAAAGCCAACAAGCTCTACGTATAATATTTGCTGTTCTCCAGCACCTTGTCATATCAGAGAAACAGGTGTGTTTCTCTGCTCCTCTTCTGACGAGTCTGTACACTGCACAGCAATGAGGCAGCAAACCTAGATGCTCCCCTCTTCTGCACCAACTAGACTGTCAGTCATAAGTACAACGTATTTAATCAAACCCAAACAAACCTCCCAGACACTAGCTAGGTTGAGAAAAAACAAGAATGCTTCAAAAGGGGATGCAATTCTTTCAAAAATAATCATCTCACGAAGCATCACATTTCAATAGCTTAGATTTGGGATTTCTCTGGCAGTTCACTAGGCTTCCAGATTTCCTTTCACATCTGCTCAGAGCTGGATATCCTACATCTAGTGAATTTTATTCACCTTCTCCAAAGGGAATTTATGCAATAATTTAATTAAGGCTTCCTTTTGTTCAGCTAGCCAGCCTGGGTCAGGGGATTACAGGGATCCCAGGCCCAGGCAGGATGAGTAAGTGTTCATGTTTCAGCCATATTGATGATGAATTACACCACAGGGACAGAAAAAACAGATTAATATAGGGACCATAGGATATCACCAGGAACTTTCCGTACTTTTTTTAATCTCTTTTAGTAAGAATGGCAGCAAATTGAAAAATACTTTTGCTTTCAACAAGATATTTGTTCAATACCAGTAAGAGACGGAGTTAATTGAGCCTGAGGCTCAGTTATGAGGAGGTCCTTGGTGTTTCAGATGTTCGACAGAATCTTCTATTAAGACAGAAGATTTGGAAACTCAGAAGTTTCCAAATGAAAGATTTAGACATTTCTCATTGAAACATTTAGAGCATTTCTCATACTTCTAAGCATAGCACAAGGAAAAGCTTGCCTTAGATTATTTTCAGCAATTTCCCCCTCACCCCAAAACCAGGTCATGCACCAAAAGTACATAGGTCTGTAAAAATGAAATATATTATCGCTATGTTAAGCATGTGGGTATTTAGGAACATTTAAACATACTTGCTTCAGGCTTACCCGAAATTGTAGTCTGGGGTTTACTAATGTTGCTGGTTTATTATCCTGTCTACTCTCAAGACAATCAGAATTTATCTAGCTTGATAGAGTAATGCACACTAAACAATAAGATAATTAAAAAATATATATATCAAAAGCATTACTACCTTGAGGATGCACACTACACATAGGGGCACATACCTGAACACAGATTTATAGCACTTAGTATTTAAGCATATGAACAGTGAGTGAACTCTATTCATTTTTATGTGTTCACAAAGGTAGCAGCAGCAAAGAAAAGCAATTTTAAGTGTGCTGAAAAACTAGACTTAGAACATTGTCTAGGATCCTTTCAGAGACATATTTTAGTGAATTAAGCCCTTAAAACAACAATGAATTTGGCATAGAAATTCTAAGTCAATTCTATATTCAAAATTAGCACTTACTTTCCTAATGCCAGTTTCTCCTCTTCTCTCTACATGATCAACTGCTACTTCTTCCCTTTCCTGAAAAGGACCTCTCTTAATTCTACACCAAAACTTAACACAATAAAATAATAATAATAATAATAATAATAATAAT
>NW_008794155.1:1667201-1684969 GCF_000699145.1 Aptenodytes forsteri | reverse complement strand
TTTACAATAAATTGAAGTTAAAAATTCAGCATTTTTTATTGAAGCATTTAATCTCTTTTTTTTACTTAAGAAATGAATAAACGTAGACCACTTCCTCAAGGAAGATCAACTGTAATGGCTTCTTTTCATTTTCGTTATGGAATGCTGACAAAATTTCAGCCTTCTCTGTCCTATTTAATTATCCTTCCTCAGTTTTTAACAACATATGCTTTGTCATCACTTCATTTATAGCATATTGCTCTAATCTCTACGACTGTTCTATCTTGCTAAAAATAAAATTGGGAATTTGTTTTGCATAACTCGGGTATGGGGCTTGTTCTGTCTATCTTCTGTTCTTTCTCATCTTCCAAAATTCCACTTACTGTCATTTCTGTCTTGAAGCTTCTCAAAATAATATATACCAGTAAGGTATATATTGCTCTTTCTTGGCAATTGCTGGTTTCCTTAGCTTGACAGAGGTTTTCCCTGCTCTTACAGACAGTCCTCGCATAGCCAGCATTTACCTGGCTCTTGAATTTGTGCATGGAATTTTTTTATATGTCTTTAGCTATCAGCAATTTCCATTCCATTACTATTAAGACTATAAGAAATGTTATAAGACAGAGTTGCACATTTACCCATACAACAGTGCTTGGAATTTTGTGCTGGAACAAGTTTTGATGCCCTCACCGAGCAAAGCTCCAGGTTCCATAACTTTGGAATGTTTTGCTGGACAGTGGCTCAGCTGGCCTCACAAACACACCACTATCACCATAATGATGATAGCCCTTCAGTGTAAAATGAAAAGGATCACTGCAGTGAGACAGCTCAGTCGCTCTGTAACTATGGCTAAAAAATGTTTTGAGTTTTCCACTATTTAGAAATTCAGCCAAAACCGTACACCTATGGTTTCAGCCTTTAGCAATTATTATTTGTTTGACAGGAAAGTACCCCTTCCCCTCCAATTATCTATCAAATTACTGTTCCCCATCCAAAAACAAAGTCAGACTTTAACTTTCACTTCTACAATTTGGACAAATTAAGATCTTTTAGTTTCTTCCAGTTTTCCATTACAGGGAAAGCATATAGACTTTTCATCTTTTATGAATATTGTTTAAATTCTCAACACATGCCTTGAACTGCGGACAGAGGTAGGTGACTTTCTTTGAGTGTTTCTAAACGAACAAAATTCAGAGGTACCATTTTTCCATTCCTACCTGATACACCTTGTGTACACATACATAGCACTAAGAACTCATATTTAATTCATTTTCATCAAAAGAACAGCCTGCAAGAGTAATGACTTCCTCGGTAGGATCTTCCTTTCTGAAAGTGTGACTTTATTAAAGGCATGGGCTTTTTCGTGTGCTGCTTGCCTGCACACAAGAAATTCCAGCCACTCTGAATCCAATCTGTTACTATGATCATTAAACGCATCCCCAACCCCTGTGTAATCTGAAAATTTTATGAATACTCATGTTATATTTATTACGTGTGGTAAAGTGTTAAATAGTACAGAAAAAAGAACCTCAAAACATACCTACTCAGTGATGCCAAAATTGTTTTAAAATATACCAGTTGCTTATTTTTAACCTACTGCACCGTGTTGTTTTGCTGTTCTTCTTAAGGTATCATGTGCTACAGATATTTTTTCCAAGGCATATGACTAATGTCAACATCTTTGTGTTATCAATCAAGCTTGTAATCTCATCAAAATCAGTATCAAGGTAGCTTGGTAGGATCTATTTTCCCTCAGCCAGCGCTGTTAGGCATTAATTACATTACCTTCCTTAAATTTTTATAAAGCAAGCCTTGTAATAACCACTGCATTATTTTCCTCCAGATCAATATCAGGCTAAGAGGCCAGCAATCACCAGGACCGTTGCATTTACTCTTTTTAAATATTGGCACAACATTATCCTTCTGTCTAGCATCTGTACCTTCCCCAGATGAGTTATTTTAGTTATTACAAAGAACAGTTCTATACAAACAACAAAAAAGCCATTGCTGAAGTAACTTTAATTTGACATTTTTGGTATAAAACTCTAGAATACATTTTCAAGAAGCCTTAGGCATCTAAATCCATAAACATTAAGAGCTTTCATCTAACTTTCTAGCGCTTATGGGTACCCAGAGCTCCTCTTACAGAGCAGGCACAAAAATGAGTTCTGAAAATGTTCAAGTTTATGGTCAAGACCCATCAGGGCAAGACTACATTCAGCTCTTTCACTTGTCGGGCTCATCATGTAGATGAGCTCTGATTATTTCAGGAAAAAGAGAAAAAAAAGGTGCCCCCCTGCCTACTACGACCTACCCTGCTGACAAAACATTCCCCAGGGGAGATCCCGGTCCATATCCTCCTCCAGCTGAGGAGACTGTAATCCCTATTTCACACCTCCTCAGAGGGTTCCCAACTGTTATGCTGTCGGGTATTATGCAACTCCATCTGTTTCTGCTATCACATTTTATATGGATTACCTACATAGTCACTGAGCTAAAGAGAGGGAAAAAGTAAACCTGGCTCTACAGTGTGGGTGGAAAGAAGAGCTACATCTCCGGGCCCTGCTTCTACCACCATTCAGTATCGTGGTGATGTGCTCTAGCCAGTGAGCTAGTGATTGAGAAGAGGCTTTTAAAGAGCAATGTAGCTAATTGACTGAAGAACACAGCGTCGGACATTGCCAAAAATCATTGCAGAGCAGAGAGTAACAGAAAGCTATTGATTAAAAACATCCCAAAGGAAATTGTTCCTAAAATTTCTTAAACTATGTTTGCATATCTATATTCATATATATATATTAATGTATTCATATATTCATACAAAAACACACACAATTTACATATTTAAAAATAAAGATCGCAGTGAAATAAAAATTGACATCCCTATAAAACATGAATTACATTGGAAGTTCTGAAACAAATGAAATGTCATTTCATTTTCCTTCTACTTCTGGATATTATACTGCACTGTGTTATGTAAAATAAGCACCCATGTATCTTATTTAAAAAATAGATGTTGTTACAATATAGATTTAGCATCGTTTATATATCTAGATAAATGAATCAAAATTATGAAGCAAAAACGAAATGTTGCAGATGTCAACATGAAAAGTTTTGACACTATCAAAACAAAATGAGGAGCTTATGTAAACCTGCTGTAACTGAAGACAGCAGGGATACAGATGGGAACTAATAAAACTTTTAGACCTTGAGAAAAGTTCATACTCTGGTCAAAAACATTACCTAGAAAATTAGTTTAACTGCTTTACTATTCATGTATCTCTTTTAATACAAATTTTTCAAAAATACTTCTTTCTGAGAGGTAGATCATTGTCCACAAACAATACAGTATTTCAAATCAGTGCAAATTATTTAACTGTTTTTCCCTAAAATGTTAATATCAGTGACATAATTACAATCTTTCTTTTATCAGCTAATTTTTCAAGATATGGAATATCACTTGCTTATGACATTCAACTACATAGTGGTCAGCAGATTTCCTTTTTCTCTTTACAAAGCTTTTGAAGCAGCAATACTAGTAAACCAGAGTACACAATACCCATAGGAGCAGTTTCTGTTCGCTGCCTTTCTAACTTCACCACTAAAAGTAACCATATTCTTAGTTACTGCTAATCTGTGCCTAATTTTTTTATTATTTACTTTGTTTGCAGTTCACTGAAAACAGCAGCAAAAGTGTACAATAACCTTCAACCACATCAAATAATGCTCTGCACTGATACAATCATCTTTGAAACTTGTACTTGTTTTTCAACTCTGCCTCGGAAAATCTCAAAGAAATGTAAGGTGACTCGAAAGTCTCCCTGATATGTCTCTCAAAGTAACAGAACTCTGTTTATTTTCTAATAAATGTTCTGTAGTCAATAAAAAAGGAAAATTGTGCATGTCTCCTACCCTTTCATTCACCCTATATAACAATGACAATGAGCTGTGGAAGCTCATTCATTTAAGTGAATATGCGGCACAGAAGCAGTTTCAACACACATGAATTCTTTTCTACGTTACTGTGCTCTATGCAGTGTTAAAGTGCCAAACACTTACCCATTTCACTCACCACTATAACAAATATACATAAATAATGCATAACAGAAGATCACAATATCAAGATTCTCCATAGAAACCCCATGTTAACTAGTTGTTCTGTTAATTCTTAATGCACAATGAAATGGCTAGTTTCTTACAGAGTACTTTGCTGGAGCATAGCAGCTCATCTAAATAAAGTGAAAGTGATGTCCTGTAGCAGAAGCAGGACGATTTTCACAAGCCAACATGGAGATGACTAGCTATTTTTTGTGTGATACCAAACCACAGACAAATACTTACTAAATTTTTAAAAAACTCAACCTTTCCTCCCAACCAAAATGCCAGTTGAAGCCATGTCTAGACCACACTACTCTCTCATATAATTAAAAAAAAAATAAATTATGTCATTTAAGAGGATTAGAAAGTAGGGCAGGGACACACACACACACACCCCCCCCAAAAAACCCCAACAACAAAAAATGAAACAAAAGGAGTCATCTAGTCAATTGATTTTTAGCTACAAAGAAATACAGGCAAGGAAAGAGGGAGAAAAAAGGAGAAAATTACTTATTCAAGAAAGCCTTGGGAACCTCTTATCGAATCCATATAAAAACAAAAAAGGTATAAGGCATTTCTTAGAAACATTGGTGTAGCTTAAGTTAACGAAGCCTACTTACCCTAATCCTACATATAATTTATATACAAAGTCCTGTAGCCTTTTAGAAATAAAGTACTCTATTGTTACAACAGTAGCGTAGAAGCTTACTGCTAATTATGATCAGTTACAACTTTAACAAGCTTAGGGAATCGATATGGCTTAAGAAAAAAAAGCTTAAATATGCTGCAAAACTCTCGAATCAGTTATGTTTTGATACAGCCATTTTGTACACTGTTCATATCAGATGAATAGTTTATATTGCCAACCCTTAGCTGTTACCCTACTGTGTTCACATTGGCTATATTTGAACATTTTCATCAGGTTGAGGCTAGTCATGTGGAAACTGCATATTCCATTGTGGTCCAAAGCAAACAGTTACTTGTGGACTGATTATTGCCTGGTTTTAACTAGCATAAGGAGTTTTTAACAGATTTTCAGAGCACAAGCTATTAAAAGTAAGTAGCGCGTGCCAGACGCGAGGTTTGAAGTTCCTGCTGTGAATACCAGATCTCTTTGCGCCCTCATCTTCATTTTCAAATGCTGGCTCACATACACTCACATTCTGAAAGCAAGATACTTTACCATCCCACATGCAGATAACATGCATGAAATAAAATGGAATGGTTAACTGCTGACTTTGGCTAACCAGTCCCCTACCCTTTTTAAAAAAGTATGGTCCGTCTTGGTCAAGTTCAGTTTGGGTAACTAAAATAACTGTTTTAAATGTTCCTTCATGGTTGGGGGTGGGGGGGGGGGGGGGGGGATCTTCTTTCTCAAATAACATACTGTATTGCAATAATCCTCACAGCCTGTTCCAGGTACATTATGCACCTTGGGAACAGCCACACTTGGTCGTTTCCCCTTTTCTGGTGACCTGTTCATGTTGTAAATAGAACAGGACAAAACCAAACCTAGGGATGGTGCTATGAGAGGGAGAATCAGAAAGAGGATTTGTCGTCTTAGCTGCAAATTTTGGAAACATAAAAATGTTCAAGAGGGTAGCTATTGAAGAAAAATTTCCCTTTTACCTCCCTTGTGAGAGTGTGCTCTGGGAAACATAATCCCACTGCAAACAAGGCAAAGTCTCAAAGGATTGCCGTCATTTCCTAACTCCAAGGTGACTCTGTCCCCTCAAGCACTTCCACCTCAATCAGCTGCCTCTTTTTCAGGCGTACATTCTCACCACGTTCTGATTATTTGAAAGTTTGGATATATGAAACTATTAAACTAATATTAAGAACATTCTGTTTTGAATATGCTGACTAGCCTTTCTGGGACAGTCGAGAGGAGGCAGAGATTTAAAGAACATCTCTAGAGGCTCTGCCATTGGAGATCAACATAGGCAAACCCTATCTTCATGCTTGATACAAACACACCAATGGTGACAATATTCCATCTGGGCACTCTGTGTTCTCAGCCTGTCCACTAAAGCCTCTATTTCTTTGAAAATATCTCCGTTTGCTTACATATAGTCAAATAAAATGCTAGTGAGCTATGGGAATTCCAGATATTTGTAGCTACCCAAACTGATTTAACTGGTTCTCAGAATAGTTTGGTAGAGTGCTGTAAAAAAACACATTTTCAATCAGACTGAGGACATCTGAGCGTCAAGGGGTAGTTATATGTCAGAAGTAAAATGTGTTCTAAGGAACAGTTCCTAAGACTACAGTAGAGGACTAGTTTAAAATTGCTGAAAAGTACAAATTAAATAGCTATTTTGGTAAGGTGATTTTAGAAATTAAATAGCATTACAGGAAACATGTCACAGTTTGATTCGGGGTTTTTTTGGCAACTCAAGAAAAATGTTTTTAAAATATGAAATTTCTTAAATACTGTTTCTCAAATTAGAAACAGTTACTTTTGGTTTTTTGTTTGTTTGTTTGTTTAATTCATTTGTACTTTGCTACAGGTTCTGGATTTTGGGGAATTCAGAGCTGGAGGGGACAGAAGAAAAAGGAGATGGAGAAGACAAAAAAGAAATGAATCATCTTAAACACTAAGTACACTTCAATGGAAGAAAAACATAGAAAATTAATATGCCTTTTATCTGAATAAACCCTGTATAGAGGAAAAGCCTGTAATTTTACTTCTTTACCTAATGATTATATACAATTATAACCAGAAACAAGACTGAGATCAAGTTTTCTGCTTTCTTGTCTCAGCCACTTTTTCTTTCAAAGAGACAAAGTTTGAAGACTCCTACTTGCAGTCTTGGTGGCAGCTCTATGTGCTGCCATTTAACCTACAATGGAGAACTATCAATGCAAAAGAAAGTACATGCAAATTTTAGCCAGCAATTAGTGGGTTTATGAGCTCAATCAGAATGTTATTCTGTGAATTGATGGAAAAAACCTGTTATTTCTTTCATGAGCAGTTGACATTTGTGAACAACAAGGCACCAGTCCATCAGATGGCTAATTTAAGCATTAACAAACAGTCCTTGGCAGGAAAGGCAGCTAGACTGCATGCAGGCATTTATGACAGCATTTCTAAATCTAGGTTTTAGTCTGTAATCCTATAAATGAACATTCTTTTGTGCAATATTTTGACAAATCAAGGGAAAAAATGCCAGGAAAAATCCAGCAGATAGTATGAGTCACACCTTTCCGAAGCCATTTCAGGCATCTGTTACTATGGGACCATATGGATAAAACAGAAGATGCAGGTACCTTTTCCAGTCACAAGTATTCTGAAGATACGCATATGGGTAGAAAAAATGTTAAAAAAAGAGACCCTGATTTCATTGTCTGTTAATACTATGTACTTTGCTTACAACAGCTTTTCTCTTATCACTGTTACAATTAATTGTTATTCACTGTTGCTCTTTACACTCTGACATCCAAGTGCAAAAACCAAAAGTAAAACACTTAACTTTGAAAGTTTGTTCTTTTTTTTTTTAATTGGGGGGGTGTTGTGTGTCCAACACTAAGCTCCTCATTCCTCACCTACAGTTCAAAATTTGATTGTTTTACTACAAGCTTATTATACTGTTAGAAAATGAATTAGTGCAACAGAATAGGCTGGAATTGTATTTATTTTCCCCATATTAGAAGGTCACCAAATGATGAATGTGAAAATAGCTTTGACACCATGGGTTAATGGATCATTACCTACATTTGCATAAAATAGACTTGTCACTGTTCTTTCATTTTATAACCAAAGAAGATTCAAGAGATATCACCATTTTAAAAAGTAATAAAAAAACTCACACATATTAAATGCTATAAGTAACATTTGCTTACCTCATGTATTTCTATATATGGGTTCCAAAGTGTTGGCAGACCTATAAAGAATTAAAACCTTGAAGGCAGAATAGCCCCTGCTGGTACTACATATGTCCAACTGCACTTCGGAGAGAGATGCCATAACTAAAATCCCAGTTTTTAAGACACATATGTGAATCAAGGCACAAATCTTGGGAGGGTTGTTCATCTTCCACATAAAGATCATAAAATTAAATTAACAAATTACAGTTTATGAATTGTTTACTATTATGATTTTTGCACTTAAATCATAGCATGATGTATCAGCTTAAGATTTCTAAGAGTACCTGCCAGTTTTACTGCGTTTTCCCATTTTGGGTATCATAAACATTGCAGGAACAGACTGGTAAGAATTTTTCAAGCTGTTTTCAAGGTATGAATGAACTTGAGCAACTTCCAAAACCATGAGAATTAAAAAATTAGAGAAAAGTGCCATTTTCAGGTACCTAAAGAGCTATCAAAACTAGAAAGCAAAGTCTAAAATAATATGCCTTTTAAAATGCAAAATCACATTCAAGTATATATAAATCTGTACGTCAGAGTTTCAAGTCAGCTGGGCTAAACTGACTGCAGAAGGT
The DNA here is from genome assembly GCF_000699145.1 of Aptenodytes forsteri. Taxonomy (NCBI): domain Eukaryota; kingdom Metazoa; phylum Chordata; class Aves; order Sphenisciformes; family Spheniscidae; genus Aptenodytes; species Aptenodytes forsteri. Next base: position 1,676,450 of record NW_008794155.1, on the reverse strand, counting down.
AAATTAGACAGTAACATTAGAGGAATTTGTCACAGTATTTTGAGGAGTATCCAAGTCTTATAATAATTTACCACTATGTTGTTGGTTTTTTTATATATGCATTTTTTCTTAAAAAAGTGCTGCTGTTTTGAAAACTTCTTTTGCTTTGCTTTGATCTGGGTTCCAGTTCTGCGATTTGCATGCATCCTTTTGGCCCTGATGCAGGACTCCGTGCTGGTTTGGATCCAGCAGAAACGTTAACACTGTCAGAGCTTTTTCCTTCCTTCCCTCCTCCCTTCCTTCCATCCTGAAGGTTTTTAAATATAGTATTTCCTCTCCAACTTTCTTATCAGTTAACCATATGCAGTGTTCATCATGAAAGCTGTGTTATCACCTCCGGTCTTCCAGTGACAGTTCTAAGAGAAATCAGCTTTAAATCAATTACAGCATCAATCAACCTCCGTGTACTTCAAATTCAACAGGATCTTGTGTTTGAAAATATCCACTGGAAAGAGGGTCTGAAAATATACACGGATGACTATCTCTCAGTTGCAATGTCTTTTTATCATAATGATAAGCAATGACACCTGAAATAAGAGTGTTTGAAATCTGAATCTCGCAGCCTGAACAATGTTAGTGTCTCAGGACATTTAAAAAGAAAATAACCAAACCAAAATCTAATGCTGGCTGTTTTCTGTGCTTCTTCCTGTCAAGTGAAATAAAAGCACAAATCCATAGAATACACAAGGAGTATAAAATGTTCTTTCTTTCCCTGTACACCCCTTGCTGTCCTGCACTGAAGGTAACTGCTGTTTAGTCAGGAATTGCTGAAAAATAAACAAAGAAGCTGCAATAGGTAAGTGCAACTGTAGGCATAACACAGAGGTGACAAGGGTCCAACCTCTGGATGTGCTCCACTGCAAGCCAGTGTCCTCTCATTTGTCCTTTCAAATCTAGCTAGAAAAAAGGTTAATTTTCTGTTAGAAATAATTTCCAGATCCAGTATATAAATAAAGTTTGTCTATATTGACATGTATATTTATTATCTGTCTCTTAAGTTCATATTTCACTGAAATTCTAGTTCTGTATTTTTCACTAGTAAAATGTATCAACAAATAATTTTGACTTGCATACCCCTAAGTGTCCCACCATACTAGTGCTAGCATTATGCTGGCTTCACTCGCAGTCCAAGTACTGCCGAGAATATTATTAGAGCTGATCATACTTCACATGACCATAGGAATCTTTTAGCCATCCTTTGCAAATTGCTTTAATGATATACTTCTTCAAGATTTTCATGTATGTAGTCTAACACGTAACACACTAAATGTGAAGCACATTTGAAAACAAATATAGTATAGAAAAGTATCCTAATATATGTATGGAGGACTATTTTAAGCTATTTTGCTTAAGGTGGACCTAGATGTACATGAATATAAATGAAAATGAGTTGGCTTTTTTAATCAAAATAAATCAAGAAAGATTACGCTTCTTCCTCTTTCCTTTCTCCAGAGGAAGTAATCAAGTTCTGTTTTGAAAACCAAAGGATATTATAGCAAAATGATTTTACTAGGTACAATTAGAAATTAATCTTATTTCCAATTGTCAGTGAGAAATATAATGTGTTCTTACTAAAACATTAATTACATATAATTTTATTATTACTTAGAATAAAAAAAAAAAAAATTCCTCTTGATAAACCAGTAAGTTACATTATTTTGTGACAAAAGACTGCAGGTCATCTGCCCATGTATATAATCACAAAAGGCCTTGATACTCAGCAAAAGCAAATACAGAGATATTTCATACTGAGGAAAAGGAAGGAGACAAAAATGGAGGCCCAAATCTTGGTTTCAGTTTTACAACAAAAGCATTTCAGAACGTTTGCTTTGAGGAGAACAGGCTGACCTTAAACATGTGCAAGTATTAGTAAACAAAAATGTTGTTGAACAAATTAAGCAAGCTAATACTGGTAACAGCCTACCATACCTGTTTCTCATCAGGTATGAGATGCTACATCCTGCCTTTGCGCACCCGTGGTTGGAACTTTCGTTCTATTCCAAAACAAAATGGCAGGTTCAATACAGCAAACAGTACAGAAATTTGGGTTCATTTTTATTCTCCATGCACAGGTTAGTACAATTTATTCATATATTTTTATCTATAGTTATATGTACATATGCATATATTGTGATAGCAAGAGAACTAAGCCAGGATAGAGATAACAGAGGGGTTTTTTAGAAGTAAAAGGATTATTTAACTCTAGTCTTCTGTTTTTCCTTGCTTTACAAAAGGAGGTCAAGGTTGAGCTAAAATATTAATACATTTAGCTATAAAATAATTTCATAACAAAAATAATGGCATTCCAAGGTAACTGCAAAACAAACCAGTTTTTCCATTTTGATAGCTAGAGAAAAATGAGAGATCACACTCTGGAGAGAAGTACTAAGTTCAGTCATGAACTTCTTTCACTAAGAAATAAGAATGTGAAGTGAGGCGTGATCTTAGGGTTAGGATACACAGCTCAGCTGTCCTGGTATCTGGGTGCAAAACCGATACCGGTGCTCCCAGTCTCTACGGTTCCTCCTAGCTGGAGGGTGTTAGGGGAGGATGCACCAGAGAGCAACCTCTCCTCCACTCATGTTCTTAAAAGGGTCAAGAAGTAGCAAGTGAGGATGGTAAAGCTCAGGAGCTGATTTGACAGAGCAGTTTCATAGACAGTTTGGTCTCAGTTGATTTAAATCCTTTGGAATTTTGTTTCTATGAAAACCCATAGTTAGAAGACTTTCTACAATGGAATAGAAAAGGACTAACCAAGTGGCTTTACTCTGAAGGCACAGGCAGGAGAAAGAGGTGGGCAGAATCCACAAACCTTTAAGGCCAAGATATTTCCGAATTTCAGATAAATCATAAAGCAGCTGCAGGAAGAGAACAGAGAGCATCTCTGCTGCTCATGGTGCCAGGAGGCACAGAGGACAGAGGAACAGCGGACAAGCTTTGCTCATACTATTGGTAAAACATCAGCCCAATAAAGCTGACTGCACATCACAACTGGACATGGAAAAGTTCTAGAACACTGGACATGGTGATTTATCTCAAAATAGCTCTCATATAGGTACTCAAGACTTCAAGGGAAATCTCTGTCATGTGCCCAGTCTCTGCTCTTGAGGCCAAGCTTTATAATCAGTTTAATAAGCTGATTCTCTACCTTAGAATTAGCTATTTTTTTTACCTTTGTTTCTGTCAAAGGCAGTTCCAAGAACCTCACTTCTATAGTGGTTAGAAACCTTCTTTTTAGAAATGAGAAAATAATAGTATGAAAAGATAATTCAGTGTAAGGCTGTGACCAAATCTGATTGCCAACCGAACTGAAGGTTTTTGAAAATATTCTTCAACATTTCATTATAACTATTTCACATATCTTTGATCTTCTTGTAAGCTGATGGTTAGTGTGGGATTTTTCGACCAATTAATATTTCATCTGGAATAAGAAATCATACTTTGTGACATGGAATAACTTAATTTTTTTGAGTTTACACATTCCTCTATACAGACCACAAACTTTAGCAGTCATTTTTTGTTCATTTAACAATCTACGGTATTTCTTGACAAGACTTTCTCCCTCATTTTACCTCTGTGTAAATATACTGCATGGCACATGTTCCATTCAAGTCAGAGACAAAGGTAAGTGTACTGTAATAAGCAAAAAGCTATATATCTTTACACAGATGCATTAAAAGATCTTATAAAGGGCATTATACCCTTGGGAAAGGCACTATTTACGCTTCATTATCCTAGCAATCTTTCCTTAATAATAAGTAATATTTAGCGATGTAGTGTATTTAGGGCAAATCAGCAAAGCACATAAATGTGTGCTTACATTTAAGGATGTGCCCAAGTCCATCTCTACTCAGCACAGGCCACTGACCCCCATTCAGCAAAGCACTTACGAATTTCTGCATAAACCTGAAAGCACACACACATTTGAGAAACTGCAACGTGTATTACCATCAGTTTTGCTTAAAAGCAAGGAAATCGCCTACAAAATACTTAAATCATTGCCGTGCTTGTAAAATATTCTTCTTCCTGTTCAATGTTATAAACTCTTCTCTCAGGAGTTAATAGTTTTGCTATATTCAAAGCTATACAGATAGGGAAGCACACAGAAGAAAGCAAAGTATGAGATATTCTGTACTGACAGTGAATGTTGTAATTTCCCTCTATTTCTACAGTCCATTCCACAACATAATCCTCACTGGAATATGGTTGAACATTTAACGGTTAAATGGTTAAATGCATTTGCCGCTCACCCTCTTGGCTCTGCAAAACCTGAAGCGAAATAGATAGGCAACTTGTAAGATACACTTTACTTCATGTATTCATGTGTGTGTTAGAGAGATAATTAGTTTGGACTAGAAAAAGAGATTTGCTGCCCTCCACCAAAGACACTGACATTGATGTGATGTTATCCTGTTAGTCTTAATTCTCCCAATAAGTACCAACCTTTAAGAGAAAATGCACAGAAGAGAGGAAAACAGGCACAAGATCCGGCTTACACTTTTGAATGGTACCCCATAAACATCAGAATGACAGTTTTGACCTTTTGGAATCTGCTGAAGGACAGAGATTCCCGAGATGTCTGTATTTTGGTTTGGGGTTTCTTACATAATTTTCTAGAAAGAAAAGAATCAGAAACCGATTGTATACGCACAAGTTAAATCATGCTTGGCTCCAAGCTCTTAAGTTTGCAAGTGTTACTATAATTCAAAGTACATTTACCAGACTTGTTCTTCCATCCCCACCCGGTTTTTAATACTTTGAACCGTTTGGTTTTTTCTGAAGTTGGTTCTTGGTAAACCAATAGATCTTAAAAATGAAAAATGTCTAATGAATTTGCTCTGAAGAATTGTATCAGTAAGTTACAAAACACGAATAAAACTAACTTCAAGCACAGAACCTCCCAAAGCCCTTTTGTCTGGGAAGACAAAACTGTACTTAGTATCTGAGGTTATTGTATAGAAAGCCCTGGAGAATTACGCATTAGCAAATCAGACAGCATTTGAATGCCATTTTATGAAGGCTGGTTTCTGAGAGGCAGTTGTCACCCAGAGGCTCTCTGATATTAACAGCAAATCACTCCTGATAGCGTGTTTTGAATCAGAAGCAAGAACATGGTTATAGCATTTTGATCTTATGTTTAATATTCACGTAATGGCCACAGGGGTGAAGAGTAACTATTCTCCAATGAAATTATTTTTTGTATATAGATGTCAATGTCACAGGAGCCGAAGATTAATCTTTCCCTTTGGTTGCTACAGAAGCGCATGGATAGGATAGGTGAGTTCTTAAAACTGCCAACCCAGATTCCCAGGTTTTGCCTGATTGTTTATATTGTCCTGCCATGAACCAGAAATAACATCTCAGCTTTACTAGATGTTGAAATGCTGGATTGCTATTCCACTTTTGTCCATTTGTTTCAGCAACTACAGTGACCTAATGCCATCTATTCTCTGAACCTTTTTAATTTTTTAATATTGAACTAAGGTGACGTTAGGTAGAAGGCAGAGATTTAAGGAAGCTATGTCAAATGATTCCATCATAAAATATTCTTTTTTCTCCCCTTCATCTTGCTTCATATTATGTTTAAACCAAATAGATCCAGCCTTTGCTAATCAACCACTAGAACCAAAAAGTCTTCACCCTGTTTATCTAATATAGCTGTCTTGATGAGTTAAAGGCTGCTACCATGGAAAACATTCTACTAAATTTATTCTGATCTTGGATAGAGGTATCTTAGCTATGAGATTATTACAAAACACAGTGATCTGAATTGTAATTAAAACATATTGGTTTTTAAGGTGTCGTGCAATAATGCATGACTAATGACAACTCTACTGCCACTACAGAGAAAGCAGACTGTAACCTGAAGTTCTTTCTCTGTAATTGGAACGTATCCTTTCCCTTGATGCCCTGGCAGAGGTATATCCACTATGACACTGTGGTTTGAGTCAATACCCTGTACGAAAGCCAGAGAGAAAGGAGCTGATCTACAGAGCCTGTTCTGCTATTCTCTTTCAACTGTTTATTTTCCTTGATAAGCGTTTTGACCACAACCGATGTCACTGCAACACATTAATGTACCTAGAGCTCAGAAAAGCAAAACGGTGAATGACAACTGGCTGGTTTACGGATTAAGCTTACTTTTATCCTCTTTTGGCAGGCCCTGTCATCATGCTGTGGTGAGCAGAGATCAGCTACCAGCTGGCAAAACCATAGTGCAGGGTTGGAGATGCACAGTGTATGCAGAAGGAAAGGGGCATCACCAGGATGGCTGATCTTTGAACTGTCAGCTAACAACTTCTGAAGAGAACAACAACCAAGGTCCCTAAAAATACCTGAGCAAGACTAAAAGGAATCTTTAAATATCTTCTAAGGTGATGTTAAAGAGAATTAAATAAAAGGCTCTGCTCTTGGAACAGCTCATACCCCAAAGCTAGCTCACTTCTATTTCATGCCAAATAAAAGCTGTATGAATCACGTAATAAAATGTTATGGCTGCTGGCACAATTAATTAGAGATGGAGGAGAGCATAACTTTCACCTCAAACAGAAGTGTCACATTAGAAGAAGATAAGCTGTTAAAATATTGTGACCATTTCTAACTGATTCAGTACAGAAATTAAGAGATGCTAAGAAGATATTCATTTACAGGAATTAAGGAGACTATGTAGCACTGCAGCATTCCCACTACAATGGTAATATTTGTAAAACACCTTCTGGAGATCCTATTTAGACGATGGTGGATCAGCACTTCAGATAGCAGATCTCTTAATTTCTCTACTGCTACTTATGGCAACGAGAAATGTAGCAGTATCTTCATAGGTCAATTAAGTCCACGTATACTTTTAGAGAAAAGAGACTTCCACAATTAATGCAGTAAGCACTAAAGTCCACCTTCATACTCTTAAGTCTGAATCTTAATTCTATGCTTCAGACAATTATTCTCCTTCGAGCATTTCAGGAACAAAAATGGATTCAAGAATTACTCAGGATTGCTCAAGATTGATTACCCAATTGAAGAATTACTCAAGATAGCTACTGCAATGTAAACCCCATTGCGTATTGTATTTGTGGCTGGGTTCATGAAGCACCATTATGTAATTTGAGCATATGAAGTCCATACACTACATGCTATGCTGACCTGCGCTGCACAAAAAGCCAGGAAATCCCCTAATAATACAATGAAGTAACAGTTTTGAATCAATGAGAATGTAACATTTTTCAAAGAATATTTCTATTTTGAGCACACGTAATACCGTATGTGTCTACTAAGTACACCTACAGTTCCACTTAAATTGACAGAGTTACCGGTGCAATTGCTTAACCTGAATGAAAAACTTGCAGTTCTTGCCGTAAGTTCTACTTCTCTGAAGTCATATGGATGGTTAGTTTAGGAGAAATGTAAAAATAACAGTACTCAAAGAGTCACCAAAAAAAAAAGTTAACAGTGGTCAAAATATACCTTCCATTCCTACAGAATCCAGGAAACTTTGTGCAAAACAAGCTGTTAGTAAATAAGACTTTTTTTAGTCTTATGTTTTGATATTATTGTTTGTATGGTTTGTTAGGCAGGAGTTAACGCTTGACTGACTCGATGCAAATTGCAACACTACACGGATATGCAGTGACACACTTCTGACTCCATCAAACCTTATTAACAACAATGATTGACAAGAAGCTCTGTGTCTTAGAAATGAAACTTAACTAGGTTTTCTTCTGTGATGTTTACCCACAGGGAATGTGGAAAAATATGTATTCCTAGTTAGATTTTTTCCTCCTTGCATGTAAGAGGAACCAAGTTTCCCCTAGGTATACATCCTTCTATGTTTATGAACAGATGTAGGAAGGAAGCATAGTTTATGGTATACTAGTTTTAAATTGACTCATTTGTGATTTCATTAAAATGCGGAATAAATTTGATATCCCCAGGCAATATTTCCACAGAATTCTTTAGGTTAAGATTTTCTATTTCTCTAAAAAGAAAAAAAGATTTTCTAAAGGCTTGCTGATTTTATATATCATTAAAACTGCTGTTGAAAGAGGAAAGGAGAAAACAAATTTTGTTCCTCAATATTCTTCATTACTTCTTAAACCAGCATATATTTCATGAACCTGAGAAACCTAATCAGAAAGTTAAAGAGCCTCCACTTGTTAAGCAACTATGCAAAATCCACATACAGTAAATGCCTTTGCATGTTACACTTTTGACTTCTCTGCCTTTTTCTTCCTTTTCTATTAAATGTATTTATTCTGGATTAGATTCACCTGATTTTTATGCAATAAAACTGAAAGAGAAAGCTGTTGGTATGAAGTTATATAGAGCAACTACAATATCGATCCCTTCATCTCACGAGTCTGTAAGATATAAATATGAAAATGAGCAACAGTCCTTGAAAAGGTGATTTCATTAAGATGACGGAAATGCTGGTAGTGGTGATCATCATGAAACTATCCCTACTATGACTTTATTTTTAAAATATTGAGCAGTAACACATCCTCATTATCATTACCTTTAATTAGGCAAATACTCGCATTCTGAATAGCGGCAGAAACTTGTAGGGAACGGCTACTTTGAACTGATCACCATTTTCACACCTAAGAAGGTACTACAGGCTGGTTTGCTTGGCACAGAAGCATGGTATCACCTATCAACAGCAGCACCTTCTTTCTGGAGGAAGCAGCATCTGGTGAAATGAAAACCATACCCTGCTTTATTTTCCTCCATGACCTTAAAATACTGAGTGGTAGGCTGATGGCACACTTTGATGATATTTAGCTAAGGCAATATGGAAATGAAGAAAAGTATTTGGTGTGCGAGGTCATACCCCCTTTTCCTTAAACTCAAAGCCTAGAGATTTAGGTTGAAAGTGACAGTAAATAACAACAAAGCTCAGCAAATCTTCTACAGAGGTACCTGTGAATATTTCCTCAATTCTATGATCAACCAAAAAAGAAGCCTCTGTAGTTTAGCATACTACATTCTATGTAAAATTTAATCTTACGAACTACTTTGATGATGAAGAATAATTATTGATGAACAATTGGCCTGGTTTCGGCTGGGATAGAGTTAATTTTCCTCCTAGTAGCTGGTACAGTGCTGTGTTTTGGATTTAGTATGAGAATAATGTTGATAACACACTGATGTTTTAGTTGTTGCTAAGCAGTGTTTATACTAAGTCAAGGACTTTTCAGCTTCCCATGCTCTGCCAGC
>NW_008794155.1:1652708-1667151 GCF_000699145.1 Aptenodytes forsteri | reverse complement strand
GAGTTGGCCGGGGGGGGGCAGCGATCGCTGCTCAGGGACTGGCTGGGCATGGGTCAGTGGGTGGTGAGCAGTTGCATCACTTGTTTTTCCTGGGTTTTGTCTCTCTATCTTGTTTTGTTGTTTTCCTTTTCATTACAATTTATTATTATTACTATCATTTTATTTCAACCATTAAACTGTTCTTATCTCAACGCACAAGTTTTCTTACTTTTGCCCTTCTGATTCTCTCCCGCAACCCACTGCGGGGGGTTGGGGAGAGGGTGAGCGAGCAGCTGTGTGGTGCTTGGTTGCCGACTGGGGTTAAACCATGACAATAATAAAAAGCATTAACGTACTTCTGGTTAAATAATCATTAGGCCCAGATATTTTTTTATCTTCCATGAAATTTCTAATAATGCCATTCAGCTGCATTAGCGATCCTATAAGCTATCTTCAGACAATTTTTAAACTAATGCTTGAAAATTTGGCATGCATGATATGCATCTGAAATGCCAACATGAAAAATCATTTCAAAATTTTGTTATGGGACAACTTAGTCACAACCAATTATACTGAGGTTTTACGCAGGCACTAGAAGATAACCCCAGACCTGTACTGCAGGCGATCAAGGGATATTATTATTTGCAAAATCGCCGCTTCTTCAGTTGCAACCATGGTAATTAGCTGAGATAGTGACAGGCACATATTCTTGATAGAGTAACCAAGTCTCACAGCAGAGGGTATGGTTTCCTTCAGCTGCAAGCTTGTATTGGATGCCCGTTATTAGCTATTTCTGGCTTACTCTTCCTGACAGTAGTATTCCTTACACACTACAATGTACCAAACTGTTGAATACATGGATTTTAGCAGAAAGTGTGAACTCTGTCAAATTTGAGTATCTTATTAATAATTGGACTTTTAATTTGGTACTGGGAATTGCTTACCAAATATAAGAATTGCTGCTTAGGCAGGAGACATTATATGTAGTTCATCTGAAAATGTTTTCTGGTCAGTAAAGCCATAGGGCAAACAATACAATACAGTATTTATTCTACTATATTTATGGTGAAGATACAACAGAAATGCAGGGAGAAAAATTTAAAGGAAAAGTTATTTTATTTTTCCATAATGTTTCCACCTTACAGAACCATTATTACAGCTATTATTCTGTGAACAAAGAATGAAATCTAGTTTTGAAAGTTTAATTAAAGATTTTGGCTTTGTGACAGAACCAGTTCAGATCTGTCTACTTCAAATAATCCTACTGCTCCTTCAGCAGTTCTCGTGTTTGAATAACAGCAGCCACGTCATAAGTAATGTAACAGACTCTTCCACTAAAACTCATTCAGAGGGAGATTGGAGATTTTAACATGAATGCCACTTTTCTTGGTCTAACATACTACCACAAAAAGTGAAATAATCTTTGTGTAGCATTTTTTTGTTGTGTAGGGTCCTTATTTATAAACTGGCTATTGAAATTCCTGACATTTGGATTGCTGCAAACTATTTATTCAGTGAGGACAAAAGAAACAAAGGCTAAGGGAGAAGGAAGGTCAAGAAACTGATTCAGAGTTCACTCCCCAATTAATTTGATCCGCTGGGAGTCTTGAACTTTTCTAAAAATTGGAATTCAGGAGGAAACATGTAGCATGACCTAAGTATCTGTGACTGGCCTGATTTAGACTGCACGAGCTATGGGGACAACCAGACAAATACTTTTCTTTCCTGCGTAATACAGGAAAGAAGCAATGTAAAAGGCAGCATTTCCCAAGTGGCCACCAGAAGGTAAGTGTTGCAACAGAGGTTTTTATTAATGCTGTCTTAACTGCTTATCTTCTGAAAAGCCATTTCTCTTTGAAAGAGATGAATAGTTCATTGCAAAGTTAGCTAGCGAGGTAAGCGTATGGACCCACTGGGCACCTGAGGTTGGAAATAGAAGGCAATGTCGCTAAGTAATAAGCCCTATTTACCACATTAGGGTTTTTCTTTCATTTTGGTTTTGTATTGAAAAACTGTGAGGGAAAAAGCCAGTCTCCAAAATCCTTAATTTACAAAAGCCTTGTGCTCTAGCCAGGGGGTAAAAAAAACAAAAACAAAAACAAAAACACAAAAAAAGATGTATTCTACTTGATTAGGTTAGAACTGCTCTGAGAACAATATAAATAGAGTAGAAAACAACATTGGTGTACGGAGAGGTGTAGGGAGGGGAATATCACTCCTCTGATGTCAGCTTCCAATTCCAGCTCAAGTACATACATTTCTTTCCATTAATAAGTACATATCTTTACTAACTTGTCTACTTACCTTAATATCCATTTAAAGAAGAACTAAATTTATTATGCCAGGTATTTCAAGAGTATATAACAATAAATTTGGTCAAACACATCCTCTGGAGCACATCCACAGATCTCAGTTTCTCTCTGTGCTTGCAAACATTGAAATTCTTGTGCAATTAACTTTTTATATATTGTTAATTGCTCACTTCCAGATCAATAGGGCTAATTAAAGATTTGTTAACTTTTGCAAGGTTTCAGCTCTGACTAGTCACACTGAAAGGTGTATGTGAAGACTAAATATCCATAGGCAGAATCTGCTTATCTAATAAGCAGATTAATGCATATGAATTCTGATGAAGAATCCCGTTCTACCAGGTGACCTTCCCTGGGATGACACGTAAGACTATGCTTCTATTTCTCACCATTCCTTTGCCTGCACTGGATCTCACATCTCTGCTACTGAACCAGGAAACAACTACTTTCCTTGGCTCAGATCACCAGAAAGGAGCAAAAGGAAGGCTTTAGAGGAAGGGACATATGGGAGAATCTCTTTGGCCACAAGCAGCCTCACCTTTTGTGCTGCACCTACTTGCAAAAGGAGAAACAAGGAGTGCAAGGTTGGCTCGTTCTTTTCAGTCCAGAGATGACATCTGCTTGGTGCTGGTGGAATGATGGGGAACATAAAAAAGGAAGGGGGGGGGGGAAATAACGTTGCATGCGATGGGGAACATAAAAAAGGAAGGGGGGGGAAATAACGTTGCATGTGTAATAATTTGCATGGGTGTATGGAACATGCTCTGTGCAAAAAGCAAAGGACCTTTAAAGAAAGGAGATGCTAAAATGTAAGAAAATATCTAGTAAATATGCATGAATTTTTAGACGTTTATACCTTGGCCAAATATGGATATGAAGAATAAAGATACTGGTGTATTTCATGGGCAGGAGCAAGAACAGAATATGTATACTCTCAACAACATTTTTTAATTGCAGTTTGAATGAAGAAGATCATGGGTTACTTTGGAGAGGAATGGAGGGATAAAGGAATTTGGGAAATGCTTCCTTGCTTCATTGAGTCTTTAGAGCATCTCAGTGAAAGGCTGTACCATTTATATGTAATATTCAGCCAAACAACCTATTTTCCCTTAATCTCTCTTTCTCTTAAATACTGGACATATTTTGTAGACTAAAATATCCTAGTATTTAGCTTAGCTCATATAACTGACATTGAAATTTCTGCCAATATATTTAAAGCTTAGCAGAAAATAAACAACTGAAAATAGGGTTTGATATGGGAAGGCAGTAAACAACCTCAACTGTAACCCCTGCTGCAAGTTCTTCCAGTAACAGATATGAAGCAGAGTTTTTCCCATAAACCTCCAAAGATACTATGTTAGATTCTTTTCAAGTCAAACCAATAGAAGAGGTAGTCTCCTACCAAATTATGAACCTGCCTGTGACTGAACTTATCTGCTGATTTGCTACATCTTATGTGGTAGAGTAGACATCTCTTCAAGAGAGCTTGCAGGAGATGGGACAGACAGACTCCTGACTTCTCTAATATTTGCTTAGAAGAGTAACAGGAAAATTGGTCTGTCTGAACAGTATTCAATCTAAAAAGCAATTTACATAACAAAACAAAGTACATCATTGAATGCACTTTTAAAACAGAAAGGGCACTTGCAAACAAAGTATTCAGCAGCATGTCTATTTTAATTATAACTATATACACAAAACATACACTGTAGGCATAGAAATGGATAGCAATTCTCTCTCGCTCTCCATCCTTGACCTAATTTCAAAACATTAGATAAGATGTCAGGAAACCATTTTCAGGGATGGTGAGCATTTCCACTTCAGGACTTATATAATATTGTTTTTTCAATATTTCATCTGCCTGTCCTATGCCTTCTTAGTTGGAATGTACTTTATTAGCCTTCACATAACAAGACCGAGTGCCAAAAATGCAAGCACTCTAAATGCTCAGGATATTTCTCTTTTTAAAATGGTAAGTATAATTGAATACTACTTGCCTGAAGAGATCAGAGTTGCAATATGTCTTATATATCCTAGTTGATTGGATAATATACTTAATGGAACATACCTGGGAAGATGAACTGCTTATCTGGTCATAGCATATGTCTCCAGAAAAGATAAGACACTTCACTTTTTTTCCTCCCCAAACTGATAGTTCTTGATAATTTACTTGTTTGTTCATTTGCATATACAAACTATTTTATGGACTCCTGCACACCCACTCATCAAGAGTAAAATGCAGACAGGAGTAGCAAGCAAGCAGTAGCTCTCTGACATCTCTGAGCTCCCCTGACCCCTTCACCAGCAGCTCTCCGTGGATAAAGTAGCAAATCAGAAAACCTTCTGCATGTCCTGTGCTCTGCAGAAGGGAGAAAACAGCAGGAAAAGCCACTGCCAAGTGAGATCAGTCAGCCTCGGAAGGGGCCTGGCCTGAACTTTAAGCCCTTAACCCAAAGATTAAGCACCCTGGCATGAAGTTAAATGTACAGATCCCTCCTTCACCCTGCAGCCCTCTACTGCTTGTCAGCCATTGTCAGAAAGACACCTCATACGTGCATACCCCAACTAAGACTTCTTGTTAATCATCAGTAATACTTAGAGTTCATGTTTACAAAAACCTGCTTCACAGGCATGAACAGAAAGGTAGACATTTTCCTAACCCTGGATTTGGGTTGGTAATTATAATGTCTCTCCTAATTTCAATTTGGTATAATGAAATGTGAGTGGGAGGTTCACTCGTTTCTGCCAGAGCCCATTATTGTGCCTTAGTCAATAACCATGTCCATAACTGAAATTCTCACCTACCAGCAATAGTTGTTACTTAACAGGTCATAATATACACCTTACCAAAAATATCTTATCTATACAGAAAGCCTTCCTATTTACTCATAATTGTGCAGCTTTAAGAAGTGTTATGCAGGTACCATGGCAGTATGTTTATTTGGTGGCATATCCCAAACCCTTCCTGAACACGTCACAGATCAGGTGATGAAGGGACAACGACCCCTTAGTCCTTTAATTAGATTTTACTCTGGAGGAGTTAGGGAGAGTAAGGAAAACAGTAACCTGTTCTGTACCTTCCATCTCACTGCAGCTGACAACAAGCAGCACCCACAAATAAGCAACTGGAGGCTGGTCCTCAGCAACTATTTAATTAAGGACAGCAGGATAAGTCTACCTAACGCATCAAGCCAGAATCGCACAGCAATGGGGTGGATCGCATGGACAAGGGCAGCTCCTCATGGGGATAACAGTAGGGGAAGATGGTCCATCACAGGAGGCCACAAAACACCCAACAAACCATCATCTTTCTGCCTATGGCCAGAAGACAAAGTGCAGCTAAAAACAATTGAGATACCCAGCAATTTTTTTCTCGCTGCAAGCTCTCCTTTGCTGATGCTTAGCTGCCTCAGGAAGAACACTGGCAAAGAGTACTAGGTGTAAGCTTTTTATTTTATGATCCTTCTTTTCAGCAAGCCCTTTTCTTTAATGAACAGAGATGAGAGCTATTGTTCAGTGAAAGGATGCAGTCAGCCTCCTCTGCAGCTACATTGAATCATTACGTGCCAGAGCTTTATTCAAAAGGTAGGAAACAAACTCAGCACTGGGAACAACAGATAAGGTAGAAATGGTCCTGTGTAGGCCAATCTTTGCTTTGAGAAGGGGCTTTTGATCCCAAGGAATCAGAGCGGAGTCCGGCTCTGAATAAATGCTTCTGTCTGGTGAATTTATGTGGAGCTTATGGAGCTGCAGAGTAAAGGCTGTGTCCTGGTTGGCTCTGAAAGGTGGGCACGTGGGTACTCATTAATAGCATGGCTCTCTTCCTGGCAATAAAGGCAGCATCTGTGGTGAACTGAGGTAGGATACTTGCTGACACAACAAACACCATTTCTGAAGCCATTTGGCAGAGTCATGGCCAAAGTCAGGAAACCAGTCATACAAAACCAGTATCTACATGTCGTACAGGTTTCCTAAAGGAAAGCTAGGCAAACCTCAAGGAATACAAAAAGAAGGGTCTACAAAACTATAAAAATCCTGAAGATACGTGTGGTGTAGCAAAATGCACCAAAGAAAGTCCTAAACTACCTAAGCCTCTAAGGATCAGAGAGGGGGACAGGCTCCTCCCTTGAAGGGCTCAGGGTTCTATGGAAAGATCTGCTTCAGGAAGGCAAAAAGGCTTCAGAGAAAGATGCTGACAAAGGATGGAGAAAGAAATTGGGTTTTTGGCAAACTTCTTTTTACTTACGTTACTGAGGAAAGGGAACAGACAATTTTTACTGCCAACAACTTTGCTAGCTCACAAAGAAATGACTTAATAGATTTAATAGGTGAATCATTTCCTATATTAAGTTACCAATAACTATAAATATAGTTATGACAGCTGAGGTTCCATAGTCTTGGTAGCAGGTCACCCTAGGGCCACGTTTTCTTGTACTAGCTGGTTCCCAATTTAAAGGTCAGTTTTAAGAGCTCGACTTTAAGAACTCACTCAGTCACCATTAGCATGGTAGAAACAGTTCATGGCTCACGGACATCACATCACTCAAAATTTCTGACATTGCTTAGAACTGCAAAAAGTTAAAGTTAAATCAGACCAAAAAGGAGTGGTATAAGCTTACCTGCAGCCCTTTACTTAGCCAGTGTAGATGTTACTGAAGGCTGAAGACCCACTGTGGTAAAGAATTGGTATAAATCACCATAATCCCACATGAAATTCCATTGTATTCCCATTAGGTTTGGTAAGAATGGTGTAGGAATTGGACTTACACCACACAAAAATGTTCCCATACTGAAGACATTCCTATGTGATCAGGGACTGCACTCCTGATACTTAAAGTACTCTCCGTTTTAAACATTTCAAAAGATTTCCTTGCCATTTGCTGCAAGCTATCAAATTTTGTTAACAAAATAGTTGTGATAAGCAGACTACAAGATCTAAAATGTAATGTAATGTCTTTCTACTTTTAATACAGGTCAGTCTTTTAGAGCAGGATAGAGCCTATGAAAAAAACCTCTTCCTGTGCTCCTTTTCTTATGCTGTTGGGGGTTTTTTTTTTTCTTGTTAACAGTATTCCTTATAAAAATCTAACAAAAGAATTGTGAAGTTTTACAGTCTACATCTAAAAATGCCTTTCAATAAAATGAACCTGCAGGTGCAGTGCTTTGAAGACAGTAACTGTTCCAAGTTGGACAAAATGATACAATTTTATCAGCAACAACAATAAAGAACAAAAACAAAAAGAAAGGTGAAAAGAAAGAAAAAAAACCCAACATATGGCCATACCTTAAATCAGATAATTGTGGCACTAAAGATGGGATGGTAAAAGAGAGAGACAACAGTATTTGAGGGAAGGGGAAATCTATCCTACTATGATATACCTCATTTAGAGCAATATTTGAGGAATTATTCCAGGCATTCTGAAAATGGGGAGTTTGACTGGACTTCTTTCCTGGAAGACTGCTCTTAAAAACATGGAATACTTTTAGTAACAGTACAAAAAATGGAAGAACTGATTCACATAAACATCTTAGAGTCCAATAGAATGTAATAAGTAGTTCAATATTAACTGCATTTGTGAACAGAAGATGAAAACGCTTCAAAACCAGTCAACTTGATGCACAGCAGTGACACTCCTAAACATTTCATGCTAGCATAAAATGGACACTACCGCACTAATCCATTTTAAAACCTACAACAAAATTTCACTGTGCGAGCGTGGCCTCTCCTCCATCTAAATATAAAGCCTAATTGAAACATAAATTTTAAATGAAACATCCATGTGGCACAATAAATAATAAAATAATTGTAAAGTTGTTTAAAGTAGTTTAGATCTGTGTGTTTGTTTAGAATGGTCAGCTGTATAAGCAACACAAGTCAATGCTTGCCAATAAAGCGGTCAGAATATAAAGTGCAATACCCATGAATGCTTTCAGTCTTGACGTATATATTTCCCTGAGACTAAACTACATAACTGATTTATATTTTCATTCCTACATTTTCCACATTAAATCCTCAAAAATGTCTTAAGGACAAAAGTTCAAGGTCCAGCTGCTGTCACAATCAACTTCATCTTTTAAAACAGTTGAAACAAATTAGGATAAAATTATTATCTTTAATTTTACTGTGGTCGGGGAACATGCTGTTTCCAAGCATTCCGATTAATTATGTCCCTTTGAATTTTCCTAGGCCATGCTGTGGTAAAAGTAACCCGTATATTCTAAGTGTATTTTTATAGGGAGAAATATGCTAAGCTGGGGGAAAAAATTACACCTGGAAGGGTGAAAGCAAAAGGAAAATAAGCATAAATAACCAAAAAGCTTCTGCTCCTTCGACTGTGAAGTATGTTATCTGGCTTCACATCTTTCAGTGACCGCAGAGAGAAACATTTAGGTTTCTGTTCTGATCTTTAAGAGAAGGATTAACAAGGCTTTGGAGTTGCAGGTTTTGTTTTCATCTAGATTCTCCCTTCCTGGTTAAAAACAGTGAGATCACATGGACTCGTGTCTTGACAGAGCTTTTCAACTAAATTAAACTAATCTGGATGAGCTTACTTGATTAAATAAAATCCTCAAGCCTCAAAATATTTCATTTTGATGGACAGAAAAGTTAACACAAAGCTGTGAAAGAGCAGAAATTTGAGCATGTTGTTGAGCTGACAAGAAGCTTTCCATTACCACTCTTTTTTGATAAATGTGCTCAGGATGTAACCTCTATGTTTGCCTGTATGCGAATTAGTATATATTGCCCCTCCCTAATTCAGCGGCATGTAACAGTGATAAAACACTTTCCAAAGAGTTGCCATCAATTAATTTTTCAGTGGTCTACCTTTAGTTACACAGTAAAACCTAAGGATTTTTTATAAACTCTCAGCATTGACCTAACTGAGCTCGACAAGAAAATTTATTAATGACTTCAGATGAAAGAGCAGTAGGCCAGCCTCTGAAATCCCATATATTTTAGGGTAAGGTACATGGCAGCTCCCATATACTGATAGTGAGTAAAAACATAAGTTATCTTAATGACTATTTTAAAATCAGTTTTGAAGTACTATTTTAAGTGATTACCTAATCTGAAACTCTAAAAATAAGAACTGAATAATGTTATAGGCTAACATGTAGCATATTAGATCTTCCATCAGTTTAGCATACACATTCATATATCACTGACATTCCTATATAATTTATGAAACATTCCTGCACATTATCAGATTAAAAAACCATGTTTCTGCTATTGTTTTTAAAACACTACAACGAGAAACACTGAAGGACTTGAGAAACTGCAAAGGCGAAATCACAGAACAGCATTTGCTGCAGTAACCAAATCCTACCTGCAAAATCCATCTGAGTATTTTGTTCTTTTGCTGCTAACGTGACAAGATAAACTATACAGTAATAGACCATGACTCCAGAAACCTTCTCATCACTTGTCAGCTTTGTACAAAGATCAAAGCTTCACAGCAACACATGAAGTTGAGAAAAATGTTTGGGGGGCTATCTAAAGTTACAGCAGCTTATACAGCAATGCCTATAGGAGCACCAGAATGATTTCGGAGCCTGCACCTTCGCTCTTTAATGATGCGAGCAGTTAAGTCTTCAGTGCTGAGGTGCTTTTGGAACACCTTCCCCCTAATGATATGCACTCACATTCTTGCAGCGGTACTATAATCATCATGTTGTTTAAATTTGCTTACCAGACTTAAAAGAATTTGCACCTCTTTCTCACTTGCAACCTGATTAAAAAAAAACTATTTCAGCACATGACAAACCTTAAGCACATTTGGGTTCAATAAGTAACTCCCAAGGGATTACTATTATGATAAGTATCAACCATCATTTGTAGTAACAGAGATGTAAAGAGGCAGGTAAAGATAAGAGTATCTTCAAGACATCCATTGGAAAGGTTTCCGCAGTTTGAAAACATAGAAAATTTGAAGTTTTGGCTTTTCAAGGAAACTTAATATGTCTGCTGTAATTTTAGCTGTAGGAGTTACTAAGGTTGCTCTTTGTCTTGTTTGTTAATAAATCACAAGAATGAGAATAAACAGAATGAGAATATTTACAGAAGTGTGCTCATTAGAATAAAGTCACCCTTCCTTGCAAAATTTCACCCTTCTGTGTAATTATTATAGCTCAAAAAACAAGGTTAACCTGATTATACACAGTACAACAAACACAACATTTTAAGCACCAGCACCACATTGCTCCCAGTAGGCAGCTCCAGGCAGAGTATGGACCAAGTCCAGACTATCCACTGTTAAAGGAAGGAGGAAATGTAAATAAAAATGACGTGTGAACCAAACCCATAGTGAAAGATCAGTGTGGCCACAATACATGGCCATGGTACATGATACGCATGCTAAAGACATACCACTCCTTTGCTTTTGTGTGACCATGCAGAGAAGTACAATCCGTGCTCGCTCTAATGTGCCCAACAGTGATTCGTGTTTGTTCTCCTCTTCTTTGGAAGAAAGGCACCAAAATGAGGGAATATGGATGCTTGGCCCCTCTTCTCGCCACAGCACCACTTGATATCAACTTGCTGAAAGATTGACTGCACACCCCTTGGAAACAATGAGCAGCCCCGCGAGGGGGTACAACTCTTAGCAAAACCAATTTTCATATACGCCTGTTGGATCACGGACATTTTGGGACAACTATTTCTTTTGCTCTTACGTTCGCTTGCATAGTACCTATCTGACCTCTTATTGCTGTAAGAAACACCTGCATACAAACCTCGTCATAAACAGTCTCACACACTGCTGTTATTTCTGTTTTGAATTTTACACAGCAAATTACTAACGTAAGACGTAAGCTGTTTTTGCAGTAATGTGATTTTAACCTGTCTTTTGAGGTTTTTTTTTTCCTTGATTAACGGTAAATTACTGTGAATATTCAATGTCTTTTAGTAGTCTACTTCTACATATTAACAACAAGATAATTGTAGGTAATTCACTTTAACAAAATTAAAAGCTTTCACATATGCAACTTTCAGCCCAAAGATGATTTGCATTTATTCCAATAAGACTACAGATCATGGAAAGGTGCCAGTACTTTTCTGATTGCCAGCTTACTCCGGGAGTTTTACAGGGATTTTATTTTTTAATTTTGAAGTCCTTTTATTCAACTTCCACACTAGAGCAACATCTCAAGCTTTTGAAATGAAGCCCAACATCATCAAAATCAACGCAAGTAATTTCTGTTTTAATGAGGCAGTCCATATCTGGCATTCAGGAAATACCCTTGGTAGACTCTGAAGGGGGTGGAGGGGCTTATAAGTTGCTCAAACCTGCCATGCTGATTTGCAAATGAGCTGGCGCCGGCTGCATAAGTGACTACTTCAGTTTCCTGTAAGACCTCTAAGATGTATACTGGAATAAAGCCAAACTCTGGTTTTCCGCCTTTTTTAAGTTTCTTTCACATTTGCCATTCGGTGTGAAGACTTAACCTTGCCATTAATTTTTTTGCACAGCACTTCCCCATTGATTTCAGGTGGATCGATAAAGCAGGCTGCTGATTGGAAAACACAGGGCTGACTGCTGAGCCAGTGCTGTGCCGGCGGAGGACAGGGAAGCCTCTGCCCCCCTGGGAGGCAGCCAGTAATTTAAGGGTACACACCAGAGTCACCCATATTTCCCACAACATTTTAATTGACTTGCCAAGAGTCTCCACCACCCTGTCTTCCTCTCTATGAAAGAAATACATCAATGAAATCAGTCATATAAATAATGTGGTGAATAAAAGTTGCTTCTGAGGAGACTTGGCAGAAGATAATCCTTTAAGGCTCCAGCTATTTTTATTTTTACCATGTCATTAAGACTCACACATTTCTGTCCTGGATTACCTAGACAGAAATACATACACACCTACATACGTCATCTTCAGTCTATCGTATTTGTTTGGGCTAACTGTGGAGCACAAGAGCTGATCTGTTGACCCATTGTGGTTCAAGGGCAGACCTGTTTTCCAGTCTAACCAAAGCACTGGCTGTGACAACACGACAGAATGTCTGGTCTCAAGTTTTCCAGTTCAGCCAGAAAAGATATTCATCAGGAAGACAGACATATTCAGGGAAATACAGACATGCAGTATTCCTACTTCTGCCAAACTAGAATGCAGGGGGAAAAAAAAATCTGCCTTCAAACATATTTCTGCTGGGTAATGTCAAATTGTACTATGTAATTCTCAGGAAGCAAACCAAATAATCAAAACCAAAACCAAGAATCAGAAATAGCTGAAGAGTATAAAACACAATCTATTCAAAACCGATCAATTAAAAAAAAGTGTATATGCAATAATTCTCTGCCATAAAATATAATTGGCACAGCTTGCTCAGTAAAATACAGTATAAGTTTAGACATCTATATGAATCTCTAAAAGATTTCAAACTTGTCATCACTAAGGGTGGTAAATTTGACGGAACAATATAAAAAACATCTATAATCAGCGAATAACTTTAGTTAGTTGTACATATTGGTAGAAGCAAAATAGCTGAGACTTCATTACAGCCATTGCAATGTTCTTCAACTATCAATTAGAAAATTATTTATTTCATCAATAAACAGTTGTCAAGAGACCACTCTTTGAGTCTCCACTTCAGATGGACTGAATTCTGGGTCAGTTACTGGCTTTTTCACACATTTTCTGTGTAATGTGTGTTTTAGTTGTCTCCAGATGCAGCAATTGCTTTTAATTCTCATGCTCCACTAAGACAGTGTAATGAGTCAATACTGTATGCTCATGCCATGACCTTCTCTGGGTACATACCTTTCCAGTGCAATACCAAGTTTGACCTCACTAATCAATCCTAATTGATGCTATTAATTAATTTGGAAGGAAAAGACACAAGCTTCCAAGGGAAGGTTAAGCCTTGCTAAATAGATCATTTGTGAAAGAATCTCCTAAGGAAAAAAAGAAGTGGAAACCCATTGTTTGGGAGCATTAAAACACAATGTGACAAAATCCATTGTAAACATATCACCTGGAACATTATTGCCCTGGAGGGAAGATTAACTTCTCTGTCTTCTCTCCAGTGAGTCTAAGCTTATTTGCTATGTATTGAGCTTTGTGTCATGTGTTATTCAAAGCAACTTTGAGGCAAATCACTTATCACTAATTGCTATCTGTTCACTGTGGTACGAATATGTACACATCAGTTTTTAGGGCACTTTTTCCTTACTCCATTTGTAATTTGAATTGACTCTCAAGTGAATAGGAAACGCCCCTCTTTAGTTCAGTGACATGCTCTTAATTATTTTTGTAGTTATAAGCACTATAAAAATCAATGCTGTTATTAAGACAAATACATTTTATGTAAGTCACAGAAAATTTATTACAGGCTAGTCCCTTTTTAAATGTGTGTTTTATTTTCTCAGTATTAAAAAAGCCCTTATATTAAAAGTACAATTCAGTCCATTCATAAATCACAAGCTACCTAGAAAGTTTTCTAAGTGAATTAACTAGACTTTGGCAAAACCCACAGATTCAGGCAATGGAAAAGTTGATTTTTCAAGTGCAGGAAAGCCATGCTTTTTTTGCTAAAGCAGAATTTATCTGCACAAGTTTGACTAACACGTAAGTTGTCTAAGAATAAAGAGAAGACCCATCCTCACAAAGCACACTTCTGAGATCAAACCCCCCACCCTGCTCATGGAGTCATCCGTCTCAGCAGAAGTTAACTCAAAAAAAAGTTCCACTGATATTTCTGAATATTTATTCCATGTCGCAATGACGGGCTGCAGAAAAATCACTATCACTCCATTCACTATTAGGTGTTGACTTAATCCACTGTGGTTCTACGGACCAGAGGAAAAATCAGATATTCTCAAGATATATACCCCATATTCTCAAGAACCAGTTGTTTATACACCACTTTTACACTTAATACATCCACAGTATCAAGGAAGCCAGGCTGCACTTAGATTATTCCTAAAACCCGAAGAAATAACATTCTGGGAGAGAGAACAAGAGAGACAGATTGTGTGAAGGCCATAAGTGAAAAAGTGTAAGTAAAAGGGAGAGAGGAAAAAAAATATACCACCACAGATTTAAAAAAAAAAAAGTCTTGAAATGAATAATGGAAAACTACAAAAAGTAAAGATTCTAAACAATGAGGAGAGGAGAGGAGAGGAGAGGAGAGGAGAGGAGAGGAGAGAAGA